>NC_056725.1:542457632-542726750 GCF_019279795.1 Protopterus annectens | reverse complement strand
GAAGCTGCCAAAGGCAGAGTGAAGATGAGGATGCAGATTTTTTCCCCCTCCTGAACCAAGAGATCTGGTATTAGGGGAAGATGCCAAGGCTGAGACTGGGAGAGATTGCGAAGTAGTGGATACCAGTGTTGTCTGGGACAGTCTGGAGCTATGGTGACGGCCCTTGATTTTTCGTCCCTTATCTTTAACAGCACTCTGGGAAGAAGGGGTAGAGGAGGGAATGCATAGATCGAGAGCTGTGTCCAGGGGAAGGACAGAGCATCCACCTTCCAAGCTTTGCTGTGATGATCCCTGGTGCAAAAGGTCGGAAGAAGGTGGTTGGTTGGAGATGAGAAGAGATCTACCTGGTGAGTGCCCCGACGCTGAATGATGCGATAGAAGATGGTCTTGTTTAGTTGCCACTCATGAGGATTCAGGACCTGCCTGCTCAACTTGTCTCCCAAGGTGTTAAGCCTTCCTGGAAGAAACCGAGCTGTGAGATGAATGCCCATGGAAGCTGCTATGGACCATAGTATCATGCTTTGTCTGCACAGGTGTAAGAGTGCGTCCCTCCCTGCTTGTTTATGTACCACATGACTGTGGTGTTGTCTGTCCTGACCAGAAGAGTACAAGGAGAGAAAAGATGTTTGAAAGCCATTAAGGCCTGTTGGAATGCCATCAATTCCTTCAGATTTATGTGCAAATGAACCTGTTGAGAGTTCCAAGTCCCCTGAATGCATCTGCCCTCCAGATGTGCTCCCCCAAGTGTAGTTCAAGGAATCTGTGGTGAGAACCTTGCTGGCAGGAGGTGGACAGAAAGGCAGGCCTTTGTTTTCTGCACAGGCTATCGCCCACCAAAGGAACTCTGTCTGCAGGCAGGGAATCAGAGGAAGGATCAAGTCTAAATCCTGTGCGTGTTTTTGAGGTACCACTGTATTTTCCTTATATGCAGTCTGGCATATGGAATCATCCGAATACATAAAGCCATGAATCCCAGGGCTTGCAGGAATTGCCTTGCAGAGAGCTGGGTCATGCCTGCCAAATTTTTGAAGTAATTCGAAAGATCCATTTGTTTCTCTTGAGGGAGGAATACCATCTGGGCAGCTGTGTTCAGGCTCACTCCCAGGAATACAATCTCCCTGGTGGGTACCAACTTTGACTTCTTTTCATTGATGGTGTAGCCCAAAGAGGTAAGAAGGTTCTTTACAAAGTCCAAATCCTTCAGAAGTTGCTCTGGAGTGTTTGCCTGAATAAGACAATCGTCCAAGTAAGGGTAAATTTGAATGTTTCTTTGCCTGCAAAAAGAAATGACTGGAGCCACGCATTTAGTAAAAACTCTGGGAGCAGTAGATAAGCCAAAGGGCAGTGCAGAGAACTGGAAGTGCCTGTTCCCCGCCCTGAAGCGAAGGAACTGCCTGCAGTTTTCCCTTATTGGGATGTGCAGATAAGCTTCTTTGAGATCCAAAGTCACCAGTCAGGAATCCTTGGCCAGCATTGGCAGCAACTGCTTAAGAGTGAGCATTTTGAATTTGAGAATCACCAGAAAACGGTTTAGAATGGACAAATCCAGAAGAGGGCACCAGGTGCCCCCTTTTTTGGGGACCAGGAAAAGTCTTTAGTAGAAACCCTGGCCTATCTGTAGTGCAGGAACTGGCTCTATTGTTACCAGGTTTAGTAAAGAAGAAACTTGTTTTTCTGCTTCTGCCCTTTGATTTGGGGAGATATCTGAGTATCCTTGCTGGACAGGTAAAGTGTGAAAGGAGAACTTGTAGCCCTGGGATACTTATTTTGAGCACCCATTTGTCGTCGGTGATGGTAAACCAGACATTTGCAAAAAAATGGCTAACTTTTCCCCCAAAGGAAACCCCTGGGCTCGCAGAGACAGGGAGGGGAAGGCTGAAGTCATTGGGAATGCTTGCTTTGCAAAGTTTGCTTAGAACTCCCTGATTTTGAAGAGGAAGCCTGCCAGTGCTTAGCCTTTTGTAGGGTGGAAGTCGATCCCCTAGAAGACCTGTAACCCCTAGGCCTAGTGCGACTCTGTTTACTAGGGTCAGGAAAAGTCCAATTCTTAGAAGGGTAATGTCTACATAAATGAGGAGGCTGAACTTGCAGAAAGTCCTTAACCGTTTGCATAGATCCTCCAACTTTTTCAACACCTCTTCTGCTTTGCTACCAAAAATATTGTCCTTGTACAAAGGCACATCCAGTAATTTAGATGTGACAGGTTCAGAAAAGGGCTGTGCCCTGAGCCAAACATGTCTTCTTAATGGCATAATCAGTGGCTGCTGCCCAGCAAGAAGCCTCCAAAGTGTTGAAACCACAATGTAGAGAATGTTTAGTGACAAGAGTGGCAGAATTCAATAAATCATGCATGTCCTTACTCTCCATCAGGGAAGGAACACCAGCAATTCTAGCCTTAATAGCTTCCAAAATATACTGCTGATACTTAAGCATATGAAAAAGACAATTAACAGACCTAATAGCCAGGGTGGAAGACGTATAAACCTTTTTACTCCATCTTTCTAAGGCCCTAGATTCCCTTTCAGAAGGAAAAGGACTTTTAGCAACCGTGGCTTTAACACCCTTAGGGCCGTGAGAAATAATCTCTGGATCAGCAGTAGGATTCTTGAAAAGGAACTGATGAGAATCAGGAACTCTGTAATACCTGTCAGGCTTTCTGAGAGCAGGAGGAACAGTATTAGGAGTCAAAGAATTCTCCATGAAAACATCAACTTCCAAAACCGGAGGGATGGCCAAAGGCTTATGCTGTGGCAAATCCAAGAATTCTCTAATCCATTTCTTAGACTGAGGGGGTAGTCCTGACTTTAACATTTAAAATGTTCCCTAAGAGTATTAAGAGCATTTGCAAAAGAAAAATCTTCTGGAGGGGAGGCAGAAAGGACAGAATCCTCAAAACCAGAAAAAAGTGGAGATTTCCCTCTTCATCAGCAGAGTTGTTGGAAACGTCAGAGTCTGAGGCAGAGAAAGCTTCTGGGGTCAGTTCCCTAATCATTTTAGAAGGAGGTGGCTAAGAGCCCTTGATAAGGGTCAGGAGATCACTAGCCATTTTAACCATCTGACCTTGAGGCATTTGTAGGGAGGCCAGCACCTGCTTTAGAGTAGATTTTTGGCTGGATGGCCTGCTAAAAAGCCGGAGGGACTCAGAAGCCCTAGCCACCACAGAAGTCTGAATCAAGGTCATCGGTCTGGATCTGGTCTCTGGGCCGAGAAGAGGCCTCAGAAGCCGGCGCCTGCTTAGCTGCTCCGGATCCAGTGGTGGCGACTGGCAGAGGATCAGAAGAAGTGGAAGCCTGCGGTATGGAGGACTCAGAAAAGGTCTCTGCAGACGCCTGCTGCTGAACCTCCGCAGACTGCAGGGGCAAAGAAAGCGCCTCACTGACTACCGCTGGGCCGACAACCAACTTAACAGGGACTTCGTTGGCTAATTTGACCCTAAGCCTGTCGCGGTCCTTATCCTTGCACTTCTTATGAACATCTGAAGACGGGAAACCAGCAAGATGCCATACTGACGAACTTAGGCCAAACTCAGAAATGCTTGAACAAGATCCTAGCTCTACGGCGTATGGTACGTGGGTTGAAAGAAGCACAGAGAACACAATTAAGGACATTGTGTTCAAGGCCCAAACAAGTAATAGAATAGGAGTGAAAATCACGGTGGGAATCTGTTTTCCACAGGCAAGAGAGTTAACAACTTTCTCTGACATTTGTTCAAGCAAGAAAAGAGGGTCCTCAACGGGGTACTTATCTGAGGATGTCTTCAACTAAGCAGTTGGAATACAAAAAGAAGGTACTCGGCCGACCGTCACTCGTGCAAAATGCTTCGGCTTTGGGCTCCGCGGCAAGAAAGACTGAGGAAATGGCGTCGGCTGCCTTCTTTTGTACCTGACATCAAGCCTACCGAAGGCAGCTGACGTCATATACCAAGGACTTTGGTATTCTGGCCGACTGTGGGCTACTGGGAGCCGGATAACCCATTTTGTAAGGACTGCAACAGTGAAACACGATGAACATCTTACCAAATCCTTCACAGGGACAGTATCCTCCAAGGCAGACAGCAATGTTGCCTCACAGCTGGCTACCCTTCAGTCCATTTCCAATTCGTCCATGAGTCTTATCTCTCATAATCTAATGACTTTGACCTCTTTTGTCTTGAACAATTAAAATCGTAGTTGTCTGTGGATATCGATAAAGAGGAGAATTTTTTCACATTTATTTTGAAGATTGAGAAAGAAAACAGAAATATGAATATACTAGTTAAGACATTTCAGTTACCACTTCAACCATAAACCATAAAGAGATACTCAGTGTAGAAAACCAGAAAAAGTGGGGCAGATAAAAGGATATGCAACTTAGAAACCCTTTTAGCAGAAGTTGTAGCAACAAGAACAGCTGCTTTGCAGGTACATTTCAAGGAAGTTAAGAAAGTCAGTTCAAAGGGTGGTAGTCAATTTCTCAAACATGTAATTCATGTTCCAGGGAGGAGGAGGAGGAATATGAGATTTTCCATGGGGCCCTGCATGTAGGACACCTTTCGGGAATTGCCTGACCTCAGAATATAAAGAAAGAGGTGGATCTATGGGAAAACAAGCAGAGATGGCTGACAAATGTACCTTAATGGAAGTGTGTGCTAGACCTAAACTGAAGCTCACACAAATAGTCAAAGATAGAAGTTACCCCCCCACACACATGATGGGGATCCCATCATCCCTTCTTACACAAGATATTTTGGTTGCAGGTTTTCTAGCCTCCTTTATAACTTGTAGCACTTCCTTAGAACAAAGGTATCCAAAAGGAATAAAAAGAAAAAAAAATAATCATCCATACAGTGAATTTGAGTCTTCAGGCTTGAACGAATGAGAAAGCCCTTCGCTTATGTGAGAAATTCATCCTGTGGGGTACTAAGTGGTGACTGTTCTTCGTTGGAATAGAAGGGAGAACCACTTTGGTCAGGGCCAAAAGTGAGGCACCATAAGAATTTTGGGATAGTTTTTTTGAATTTTCAGGAAGACATTGTCAATAAAATGAAAAGGAGGAGGCATACAGGAATTTCCCTTTCCAAGTGAAGGAAAAGTTATCCATTACCCAAGGCTGTGTTAGCAAGAGGTCTTGGAGAAAAATACTCAGAGGTGAATAGCTTTCTTTGAGGAGTACCCCACTGTTAAGTAATCTATAGGAAGACCTACCTGTACATCATCAACTCACTAATAGGCTCAGGCAGTACACCAACTGTTCTGTTTTGATTGAATATAAATGGCTTGTAGAAAATGGCAGTGAAGACCAGCAATGTCCCAAAGTCATCACTGCTAGCAGTATCCCAAGTCATCACGGATAGCCTTCACGAGGGGTAATATTTTGTGCCCCCCATTTGTTGACGCACCACATGACAACTGTGTTGTCCATCAGAACCTGAAGTGATACTGGGAACCACATAAGGATGGAATGATTTAAGAGTCAGAATCAATCCTTTTTGTTTAGGTTTACATGGTCTTTACTGATCTTTTCTTTTGATCAAAGACCTTCAACTTCGAACCCTTTTGAACAAGTCCCAGGCTCTTTCTGATGCACTTGTACAGACACACTAAAGAATATTTCAAAGAGAACTCCAATTCAATTTTAACTGAGTGATCCACCATTACAGATTTTTCTTCACAAATGGCAACAGAAGAATCTGGAAAGAGAGAGGATAAAACTACTGTGCTCATATGGACTTTCAGCACCATTGAATTCTCATGAATCATGTGGTAAAAGGAATCAACTGAATGGAGGATGTCATACACCCCAGGGCTCTCAGAATGTCTCACTGCCTAGGTTAGAAAGGTTTATTAGGGATAAAAAGTACTCTGTTACAAACAGAAACCAGTTTGAAGGAAGAAATCCCATCATCAGAGAATATATGAGGTGACAACTTACAAACACCAGACAATGAGTACAGAGAAAGTACAGTTGTGTACACTTTACCATAAAGGTAAATGTTCAAGTGTATTCACTGTTGCAGTCAATTACATTTGGGTTATCTGCTTACAGTAGCCCTCAGTCAGCCTGATTAACAAATTCTTGGGTCCTGTGTTGGCTGCTGTCCCTTGTTCCATGACGTCAGGTGTATAAAACATGCAGCCGACTCCATTACATCAGTTTTTCCTGCCCCAGATGCCAGGTGGCCCTCTAATGGGAAGCAATTACATCTATAAATACAAGGATATACCTCCAACAAAAAAGCAAATGCACCAAAAATCTTTTAGAGCATAGTAAGTGAGAGTAGAGGTATAACCAAAAGAAGAAAGGGGGCTGGAGGGAGGGTAACCAGGACTGCAACAGCGAATACACTCTTACATCTACATTTATGGTAAGTGTACACAACTGTACTATGTTCTTCGTGTTTCACTGCTGCAGTCATTACATTTGGGTAGATTCCCAAAGCTAAGGTTGGGAGGAGGAATTTAAATAGAATTAGGACCAGCTATAAGGCCATGCAAGACTGCAGTGGCAAAACCAGCTTTGGATTTAGAGAAAATTGGCAAAGGATAATGCTTGGTGAAAGTATGTACAGAACTCCAGGTAGCAGCTTCTAGGATGTTCCTAGTAGGGACGCCCCTGAAAAAGGCTGTAGAGGTAGATGCAGCCCTGGTTGAATGGGGTCTGATGCCCTGTGGGATAGGTTTTCCATGGTGCTTATAGCAGAAATAAATGCACTGGCCTATCCATTTTGAAATGGTTTGTTTTGAAATAGCTTTCCCCTCTGTCCCTGCAGCAAATGCCACCTGCAGTTGTTCAGATTTCCTTTGAGGTTTAGTCCTGTCCAAGTAGAACCTAAGCTGTCTGTGCACATCTAAAGAGTGCAGTATCCATTCCCCTTTGTTCTGTGCGTTAGGAAAGAAGGTAGGCAAATGAATGGACTGATTAAGAGCCACACTGAATACCACCTTGGCATGAAGGAGGGATTGGTTCTGAGGGACACCCTGTCCACATGAAAGATGATGAAAGGTTCCACTGCCATAAGGGCCTGTAAAATTCAGATACCCTTCTTGCAAACGTGACTGCTAAAAGGAAAGCTGTTTTCCAGGAAAGAATTTTTACATCTGCTCGAAAGGAGGAAGAGTGAGTTTCTCCAAGACGAAGTTAAAATCCCAGGCTGCAGTTGGAGCTCTCCTGGGTGGCCTTAAATTTTTGGCCCCTCTGAGGAACCGCTTGAGCAGTGGGAGAGAGAAGAGGGGAGGCTCTATGCTATAATGAGCTGAAATGGCTGAGGCATGAATTTTGATGGAGGAAAAGACAAGCCGTTATGAAGCATTTCAGTCAAGGATTGTAGAATCGGAGGTAAATTGGGCACTGCTGCGTTCATTCCTTGAGAATGGTTCCAGAGACCGAATCTTTTCCATTTTGCAGCAAAAGATTTTCTAGTACTAGGCCTCCTTGCCTCTAAAATGATATCCATCACTGATTTACTGAGGGATGGTAAAGGAGAGATTAAGTAATTAGCCAGGCTGCTAGGTTCACGGTTTGCAGCTGAGGGTGCAGAATCTGATTCTCCTGCTGAGACAACAGGGAAGGAGTCTGAGGCAGCTGCCATGGAGTCAAGCATGACACACTGCGCAAGAGTAGGTACCAGTGTTGGTGAGGCCAGTCTGGTGCAATTGCAATCGTCCTTGGCTTGTCCTGTTTAATCTTCAGTGGTACCTTGGAGAGCAGAGGAAGAGGAGGAAAGGCATAGACTGACAGGTTTTTCCAGCTGAAGGACAGAGCATCCACTTTCCAAGCTAGCTTGTGGGGAATCCTTGTGCAAAATTTGTCCAGTTGATGGTTCTGGGGGGAGGCAAACAGGTCTATATCTGGGCTCCCCTATTTGCTTGTCAACATGTTGAAAATCCTTGGTTCCAGTTTCCACTCGTGTGGGTTCATGAGGTTTCTGCTTAGTCCATCTGCCAGTGTATTTAGTTTTCCTGGCAGGAATTGAGCTTGTAGATTCACTTGGAAGCTCAAGGCTGTGTTCCACAATGTCATGGCAAGTCTGCAGAGGGGGTAAGAATGTGTACCCCTCCTGCTTGTTTATGTACCACATGACAGTGGTGTTGTCCGTCTTTACCATTAGTTGTCCTGGAAGAATGTGATCCTTGAAGGCTGTCAGAGCATTCTGTACAGCTAACATTTCCTTTTAATTTATGTGCAGGTGCATTTGACTTGGGTTCCATTTGCCCTGAATGCAGTTCCCTGCCAGGTGAGCCCCCCATGCATAGTCTGATGTGTCTGTTGTTAAGATTTGGGCAGCAGGGGGTAATGTGAATGGTAGTCCCCTGTTTTGGTGGCAGGCCTCTGCCCACCAAAGGAACTCTAGGCGTAGGCAAGGTATGATAGAAATCCTTGCTTCTAGATCCTGTGAATGTTGACACCATAGGCTTTTGAGATACCATTGTAGTTGCCTCATATGCAGCCTTGCATATGGAATTAGAAGAATGCAGGAGGCCATGAACCCCAAGGCTTGCAGTATTTGCCTTGCAGATAGCTGGGTTTTTGTGGTCACTTGTTTGAAGTAAGACGTCAAATGAATCCATTTCTCTGGCATGAGGAAAGCCATCTGGGAAGTTGTATTCAAGCTTGCTCCCAGGAATATAATTTGTTGACAGGGTACCAGATGGGATTTCTTTTTGTTTATGGTGAACCCCATGAAAGTCAGTACCCTTTGAACAAGGCCAGATGATTCAAAAGAATGTCCTTGCTTTCTGCCTGAATTAGACAATTGTCCAGGTATGGGTACATTTGAATATTTCTTTGCCTGCAAAATGGAATGACTGGAGCTAGACACTTTGTGAATACCCTGGGCACAGTAGATAAGCCAAAGGGCAGTGCAGAGAACTGATAGTGCATGTAGCCTGCTTTGAAGCATAGGCATCTTCTGCAAGACTCCCTGATAGGGATGTGCAGAGGTATGCTCCTTTTAAGTCTAGTGTTGCCAACCATGCATCCTTGCCTAGCATAGGAAGCAGCTGGTGAAGAGTCAACATTTTGAATTTTGGAATCACCATAAAGGTGTTTAGAATAGAAAGGTCCAGGATAAGATGCCATGTATAGCCTTTTCTGTGTACCAGGAAAAATCTCAAATGGAAACCTTGTCCCTTTTCCTCTTCTGGTACCAACTGAATAACCCCCATGCTTAAGAGAGAGAGCATTTGATTTTGGGCCTCTACCCACTGACATGGGGGTAGATCTGGCCACCCGCTTGGTGTTGGTAAGGTGTGTAAGTGAACTCTGTATCCCTGGGACACTATTTAAAACCCATTTGTCCTGGGTAATGAGTTCCCAGTTTTGGGCCTGCAGACCAATCTTTCCGGCTAAAGGAGCATTCAGTTGGGAAGTGTTTGGAAGTTTTAAAAGCAAATCATTGAGACAGTTTTCCATAGGGGGGAGTCTTACTCCTCCCTGATTTGGGTGCAGAAACCCCCACTGCTTAGTCTTGTGTGTTCCCTGGGACTGAAACCTGGGGTTTCTGCTGTGTCTGGGTTTGGCTTGAGAAGACGTGGATGGAGCTGGAAAGGACCAATTCTTAGAGGGTCAGTGCCTACTAAATCTAGGAGGCTGAACTTGTAAGAAATATTTAACAGTTTGCATAGATTTAGCTTTATCTTCCCACTTTTTAAGAACTTCCTCAGCCTTGTTGCCAAACAGGCGGTCCTGATTTAAGGGAGCATCCAACAATTTAGCTTTAACATGATCAGGCAAAGATTGCTCCTTAAGCAAAGCATGCCTTCTCAACACAGACCCAGTAACAGCAGCCCTGCAAGAGGCCTCTAATGAATCAAATCCGCATTGCAAAGTATGTTTTCCAACCTGTTCAGCAGAATGCATTAAATCCTGTAATTCTTTATTTTCCGCACAGTCAGGAATCAACATCATTTTCTGTTTAAGCAATCCAATAACATGTTGCTGATACTTCAACATATGAAACTGGCAGTTTAAAGCCCTAATGACCAAGGTTGCAGAAGTGTAAACCTTCTTACCCCATCTATACAGCGCCCTTGAGTCTCTATCAGAAGGGATAGGATTTTTAGCAGTAGAAGCCTTAATGCCCTTGGGTCCCTGTGAAATAGTCTCTGGATCTGCAATAGGATTTTTAAAAAGGAACTTGTGAGAATCAGAAACCCTGTAATATTGGTCAGGTTTTCTGGGAGCAGGAGGCAAAGAATCAGGTGCCAAACTAGATTCCAAAAAAAGCATCATCAACAATGTCTAGTACAGGAGGAATAGCTAAAGGCCTATGCTGAGGCAGGAGTAAGAAATCCGTAAGCCTCTTTTTTGAATCAGAAAAATCCTGGCTTTCCCAGTGGAAATGCTCCCTTAGAGTATGTAAGGTTTCACCAAAATAAAAATTCTCTGGAAGGGAAGCAGGGGGAATAGAGTCCTCTGCATCAGAATCCTCATAAGTAGATAAGGGAAACTCAGATCATCAGAAAAACGAGAAAAATCAGAATCCTGGTCAGAAGATTCATAAACAACTTCAGTCCTAGGTCTCTTAGAAGGGGGGGGGGGGGGGTTGGCTTCTCCCGATTAGTTATAAGATCTTCAGCCATTCTTATCATTTGTTTTTTAGGCATAGAGGCCTGAGCATGCGGCCTGGGCATCGGTTATTTAGGCATGGTTCGAAATTTAGGCCTAAATGAAGGAGGAGGCGTAGGTTTGATATGCAAGTCCGTAGGCCTGAATACACCCTCAGAAGCCGGTGCCTGCACAGCTGCTCCGGACCCATCCAAGGTAGAGACATCCGCGGGTTCCATAGTTGAAGCATCTCGAGGCATACCGGACTCCGAATGGGTCTCAGTAGAGGCCTGCGAATCATAAGTAGCGGGTATCAGGGGCTGCAAAAGCACCTCACTGAGTACTGGCGAACTGGCGACTGGCTTAGGAGAAGCGTCGCCGGCAGTTTTGGACCTTGGTGGCCTGTCTCTGTCTGAGTATTTTCGAAATCCCGGTAGTCGGATGGCTAACCAATGACATTTCTGGAACCGAAATATTTAGAGGCAAAAATATACAGACAACGGACAGTGCTTTGATTAAATAAAGCACAAAACTGACAGCAAGGTACGCCGTTGTCAGGGCCCAGGCAAGGAATACAATACGAATGAAAATCTTTGTGAGGTATTTGCTTTCCACAAGTAACGAAATTATTAACTTTTACTGACATAGGTAAGGAGCAAGAAAAAGTTTCCCCAGCGGGGTACTTAGCTTTAGTTTAAGACTTCGGTTCTAAAACTCGAAAACGAAAATTTCAGGAGTCGGCCGACCAACACTTGCGAACTGCTTCTGCTTCGGGCACCGCACGGCAAGAAAGACTGATGTAATGGCGTCGGCTGCATGTTTTATACCCCTGATGACCTAACATCATGGAAGAAAGGACAGCAACCGACGCAGGACCCAAGACTTTGTTAATCAGGCCGACTGAGGGCAACTGCAAGCAGATAACCCAAATGTAATGACTGCAACAGTGAAACACGAAGAACATTGGTGGATTTGCTTAAATTCAAACTGAATCCTATAATTTCAAAGGCACAGACAGTGAACTGAAAGTCTTTAAGAGTTTTGTGTCAAGGAGTGGCTTGAATGACAAAATCTTTAAAGTAAAGGTAAATGTGGTAGCCTACAGCCTGCAGAATCATCAGAATCTGTGGAGACAGGGTCAGATCCAGTATTTTGTACAAGTACTTGCATCTGTCACAGACTGGTCATGCTTTTTAGGTACAAGTGGTTGTGACTTTTAAGTTAGAGATACTGAAAAGACAGTGGCTGCTAAAGCTTCAAGAAATGGATGGACAGAAGGAGGCTTGAGAACCTCCATATGCTTGTGACTGTAATAATTCTTTACAGAATACAAGAGCTGCTTGCATGTCAAGTGAAATGCTGCATAATTTTCTGGATGGTTTCTCCAAAAAGACACTATCTTTAGGTTTAGATTCATATCCTGAAGGAAAATGAATGAGAAAAAATTATCTTAACAGACCAGATTCTGGTTCAAAGAAAGAATCCACTTTGAATGATGTACCCCTTTTTCTTTTATGGAGGAAGACAGATTGGATGCAAAACACTGAGGGATTAACAGCAGGCAGGGCTTTAAATAACCCCTGGAAAAAATCCTGCTATTCTTTCTGGGGATTACTGGAAACAGAAGTGGCTGAAGAAAAAAGGTTTTTAGCTTTTTGCTTCTGTCCTTATACAGCTTTTCAAAGAAATTACATTCAAAACACCAAACCCCAGCTCTACCTCAATGAAAGAACCAGGGACAGCCTCACAAACTAAGATTTGAAGAATACTGTCTGGTCCATATGAAATAACTAGCCTGCATTCCCCTTCCAAGGCCTTAGCGTTCATCTGATGGGTTGTCAGATAGAATGGGTCAGTTGGTTGTTCTATGCGAGTCTCCAGCAGGGTTGCAACATGACCTGTCAAGCCCTATGGAAATGCTATCTAACTGTAGCCTTCCAAACAAGCTTCATGCCTCACAAATGCAGAACAGCAACAGTCATTCCTCTGCACAAATGTGAGCCATCTACAGACCCAGGAAACTACAGACCCATAAATCTCTCTAGTCTCTATACAAAGCTAAGGAAAGAATAATGGAAATGATTAATAATGACATAGGAAAGCTCCAGACATGAGACCCAACCCAGTTTGGTTTCATCAAGGGCAGTCGTGCCTACTCAACCTGGTGGACTTCTTTGAGAACGTCACCAAAGCAATGGATAAGAGCAAATTGGTTCACACTGCCTACCTTGACTTGGCCAAGGCATGTGACACAATACGCCACTTGGCATTGTTGAAAAACTCAAGAGGTTTGGTATAAACCCCTATGTCACCCAGTGGATAGCCATCTGGTTCACAAAAAGGACCTAGGAGGTTTCAACTGCAGAGTACACCTCTACTAAGAGGCCAGACACAAGTGGAGTCACTCAGGTATGTGTCCTGGTATGCTTACTATCAATATGTTGAACGTGTCTTGTATGCAACTTATCTGTGCGGTAGTCGGAATGCAGAAAACCCTTTGGGAGATCGTTGCAATGTCGACTCAGGAAGACAGAAGACCAGGACAGTGCAGATCTGGAGATTTACCCTTTTCCGCACTGTAGTGCGATGTTGGAGTTGGAATATGCAAGTGGCAGGGTGTGTGTGTGTGTGTTGGGGGGGGGGCCCTGCAAAAACATGACTGTCAGTGCACTGGAGTATGGACACCGAAGTGCAGGAGTCTAATTCGACTTTGACTACATTTGAGTCCGATCTTTCATACTATCTCCTATTCCGAACATGTAAACTGCATTTCTGATACGTTTACATTCCGATGTTCAATGTTTTAATAGTACACTGTCCTGGAAAGGCTCTCTGAAGTAAAGAGCAATGTTAATGTCTTCCAGTTGACTAAATTTGTAGATGATTGCATATTTGGCACAGTCACAGAATCCCCCACTGACACAAATGTTCACCAGGAAGGACTGACCTAGGCAAATAACTGGTGTCAGCCCCATGGAATAAAACTAAATGTCAATAAATGCACAATAGTATCCTTTGGAAGTCATCCATCTCTAGTAACTGACAACACACCCCTGTGAGCTGGCCCAGTAGTCAGGGACTTGAGCACACATACAGACAGCAATCTAGTCTTCAACCATCACGTGTCTACAGTAGTGTCCAGCAGGAAAATGATTGTCTGTGGGACCTGGGTATTTAAGCTCCTATGCAGAGAATGAAAAATGTCCACAAATAAAATACCCTAGGGAAGCCAAGAACAAATGGATGACCAGGTAGGCTGCCTTAATAAAAGGTACAGTGGGATGTCGGTGAAGAAGCTGGGCTACCGGTAAAGCCTTGAGAAAGGCTGTGCGTACCCGAGCGCTTGTGGTCGAATGCTGAGTAAAGCCTTTAGAAAGGCTTCGTATACAGGTCGTAGTTCCAGCTGGTCAGGTCGCCTGGTGAGAGGAACCGCTAGTGTGGCAGCTAGAAATCAAAGATGAAACACACAGAAAAAAACAGGCAAAACAACGTAAATGTGGCTCTGCTAAGGAGCTCTGCTCGCTGTGGTGGCAAAAAATCAACGTAGTCGAAGTTCAGATTCTAGAAGTTCGTACTTTATTGAAGTAAAAAATACGAGAAGTACAATCAACATCAAAGCATAGTTCCTTAATGGAAAGAGTGATCCTGAGGATTTCCTTTTATAAGAGTACCTGGGGGGGGGGGGTGTCAGTGGGGGCCAATCAAGTGTGGGTGAAAAAAAACTTTATTGTGATTGGGCACAACAACTTGACATCACACCTTACAATCTGATAGGTTAGATACCCTGAGAGCCAGCTCATACGTGGTTAGTAGAATCACTCTAAACCTACAATATTGAAGTTCGGAGATTAGCTAAAAATAAAAAATGTAGTTAACTAAAAATAGTATTGCTGGAAAAAAAATCAACCCTTGCTGGCAAAATACATTGTTTTCGAAATCTTCATCAGGATGGTGGATGACCTAAAAGAGCTTATTAAACAAAGCCGAGCGTACTAGAGAAATAGCAACAACACGTATGTAAAATAACATGCATGTAAAATAAGAAACAGGCTAGAAAACCAAAAAAATAAGAACCAGGCTAGATATCCAAAAAATATGATACAGAAATTAAAAAGAGAAACAAAATAGTGAAAAATTCTTAAATAATGGATATCAATAGAAAGTAATGTATTAAGATGTGGAACTAAATGAGGGTTGTTAATTAAAAAACATCTTAAAAAGGCACTGAAATGTAACCTGAAAAGCTAGAAAGACACGAAAAAAACAGTAATACTGAACCATCGTAGAAAACATGAAAGACATGAAAGACAAAAAAATATATTAATGAACCATTTGACCAAAAACGAATGAGTCCGAATTTGCCAGGGGAAGTCTCAGACCGTGGGCTGGAGGTAGACTGGTGAGATCAAAACTGGCTGTCGCACGAAAGGTAACATTTCATCGGTAAATCTGTTAGAGGTCCAGGCGCAGAGGTTGTGGTATACGGTGCTGTATCTTTAGGAGATACAAGACCGGGGTCAAAGATTCTGCATAGTTAAGGCCAGGTCTTTTCCTTGCCTACAAATGTATTTGCCACTCAAGTTCCCTCTTCTCAAGCAGCGAGTTATGGTCCCCGCCTAGTGGGGATTTAGGTATGTGTTCAAGAACATGAAATTTGAACGTACTGTGTCCTAGGTTCCTGAGAGCATGCACTGCCAGCTGGTTTGTCACTTTCAAGTATTTTAAGTCATGCAGGTGTTTTGCTAGCCTCGTTTTAAGGAAGTTGACCGTCTTACCCACATAGAAAGCATTGCATTTGGTGCATGCTGCCCTGTAAACCACTCCTGTGACATTGCAGTCACCTCTGACATTAGGTGTGTAGTGTCTCCTGCCATTTAGTGAAGAAATACTTCTATGTTGTGCAACTTATTAACAAGGGTATGGCATCTAGGTCCAAGAAGGTCATTGTTCCACTACATTCTGCATTCATAAGACCTATCACCGAGTACAATGCCTCCTTTAGTACGTACCTAACCAACTACATCCATCAACAGGAATGTCCACAGAAGTGCCTCACTAAAACAATATACAGCTTAAGTAACATGTCCAATGCAGACTGCCTCAAGGCCCTATCCCTGTATTCTGTCTCTCTTACAGGCTGTTGAAGGGAAATCTTTGCCTGGGACACAAGGCATAGTCTGACCCCATCCTGATGGACCTTTTGCATATCAACAAAACAAATAGCAACAGAATTACCCATTCTAAAGACTTAAACCTTCCTGCAATATAAATAGGCCCTGCTGGAGAGACAGATAACTATCTCAAGAGACTAGCCCTTCTCTGGAACAGACTCTCCATTCCTGTGAACCTGAATTAACCCTAACCTGATTCAAGTGCAACTTGGACAACTGGATGGGGAACGGGAAATTCATCCCTGGTTTGGCACTTGTCTCTAATGGATAAAAGCAGCTTGTAAATCGTTTATATCTCAGGTTTCTTCTTATACATGTTTCATCTCCCATGCCTCTGCTTAAAATTAAGCTTAAAAAGGCCCTTGCGGTCATTGGACTAGTACACATCTCTGAATCTAGACTATTTCTTAATAACGCTACTTGTTTTATAAATGTAAAGCATTGAAATTATATTATGAAAGGAATGTTTAACGAAAGAAAGCAAGAAAGAGATATCGATACTACTGCAGCATAAACTCAATTTGTATTCCCTGTACATACCGTCTGGCAATCCAGCTGGCTGACATACAATCCTTAGTGGTAAAGACTGCTTTTCACAAAGTGCCTTCAAATGACTGCTGATGCCCGTGCCTTCGATCTGCCACTGTCTCAGATGATACGCAAACCTTAAAGTATTGAATAGGATATATAAGAAAACAATAACCACTTTAGTCAATAAACTGGTAAACTGCAATGTACAATTTACAAGAGCACAGTAAAGGCAAACATAATGAAAACTACAGGTTGACTATACAAATATGTGTGTGTATGTATATATATATATATATATACACACACACATATACAAACACACGCACACACACACACACACACACACACACACATGTATATGAACTTACTTTGAAATGTCGACGCCCATACAACAGAACATCATGTTCCCCGAAACAAAAATCACGAAAACTGAAATACCTGAATGGCAAAGTTTTAACAAGAGTAAATAAGCACTTGCCCAACATGCCCTCTTCTCCACTGTAGTGCAATCCAGGAGTTGGTATAAATAGTTAGGGGTGTGTAGGGGGCATAGCCCCCCCCCACCTAGGTGGGTTTTACTTACTTTGGTTCAGGTTTCATGCAAGCTTGGGCAAGTGTTTACTTACCGAGGAAAATTTTGCTGTTTGGGTGTTTCAGTTTTCATGACTTTTGTTTCAGAAACTGACGTTCTTAACTGGGCGTCAGTGTTTCAATGTAGATCCATACATACACATATATACTTAAATACGGATCTACTGAAGTTAACTAAGACACAACCACATAGCATCCAAATCAAAAATAATGTTTTTTGCAAGGGGACAAGCTCCCACCACCCTCAGCACATGGTTGGGGGGGGGGGTGTTCCCACTGCTACTTAAATATACCAACTTTATACAATACAAGGCAAAAGGCATATTTCCAAAAAAAAAAAAGTTATGTCTTACCATAAAGTTCCATCTGTGTTGTTTATCTTCTTTCATTCATCACTGATGAGTTCGGTTCTGAGCCCTCTGAACCGAGTCGGCCAATTACCAAGCTCACGCCAGCCAAAAAAATCTCGAGCTCTCTACCCAGAATGCCCTTCTCCTTGTTACCTCAGATCGAGTTTGCTAAGAAAGGAAGTAAAGTCGAGGCCACTTCTATGCATGTACCCTAGTGCACCACTTAGACCCAAAGTATCCCCCAGGAGCCTTTGGAAGGAGGGTGGAAAGTGATGAATGAAAGATGATGAACAAGACAGATGGAACGTTATGGTAAAATAACTTCTGTATCTGATGTTGTTAATCTTCTTCCATTCATCACTGATGGGACAGAATCCCAAGCTACCTTAAGGTCCATGGGTGGCCCTTATAGAAGAACATTCCTGAGTACTATTGAGCCGAAGGCAGCTCTCCCCCTGGAGACCAGGTCCAATTTGTAATGATTGATAAAGGTATGAGGCTTAGCCCACGTAGCTGCTGCACATATGTCATCCATGGATGCCCTGGAATGGAATGTTATAGAAGTTGCCACAGATCTAGTAGAGTGGGCTTTAACTTTTGGCATGGATTTATTATGGAGGGAATAGGTGACTAGCCTTGACAGGTTCTGGAAGAGGCTGTTCTCTGAGTCAAGCATGCCTTCTAATAATATATTCAGTAGCAGTAGCCCTGCTGGAGGCCTCAAGGATGTCAAAACCACAATGTAAAGAATGCTTATTGACCAGAATGGCAGAATACAGTAAATCCTGCATGTCTTTACTCTCTGCCAAAAGAGGTACAATTGCTATCCTAGACTTAATAGCCTCCAAGGTGTGCTGCTGGCACTTCAGCGTATGAAATAGACAATTGGTAGCCCTAATAACTAGGATGGCAGAGGTATAAACCTTCTTGCTCCACCTGTCAAGGTTCCTACACTCCCTGTCAGAAGGAACAGGATTCCTGGCGACAGTGGCATTAACTCCTTTAGGGTCCTGAGAAATAACCTCTGAATCTGCCAACGGATTCCTGAAAAGAAACAGATGAGAATCAGGGACCCTGTAGTACCTGTCAGGTTTCCTGGGAGCAGGAGGAACCGAATTTGGAGAGAAAGAATTTTGCAGAAAAACATCAACAACTTCCAATGCTTATGCTGAGGTAAATCCAGAAATTCCCTAATCAGTTTCTTGGATTGGGGATACTCCTGACTTTCCAATTAAAATGTTCTCTGAGGGTATTTAAAATATCACCAAAAGAGAAATCCTCTGGAGGAGAAGCCAAAGGGATGGACTCCTCTGCATCTGAATCCTCAAAAGGAGAAAAAGCCTGAGAAAATTCCTCTTCATCAACAGAAATGCTGGAAGAATCAGAACCTGAGCAAGATAAAACCTCAGGAGAAACATCTCTACTTCTTTTAGGAGGAGGAGGCTGAGAACCCCTAATAAGAGTCAACAAATCATTAGCCATTTTAACCATTTGGGATTGAGGGGAATGAGAAGCAGCTGGAGCCTGCCTTTTCACAAGCTGACGAGTGGAAGATTTACCTGCAAGCCTAAAGGTCTCGAGAGGCCTGGCAACTGCTGAAGCTGCAGCAGAGGTTAAAGGAAGAAGTTTGCTGTCAGAACACAAAACGGAGGCCTCGGACACCGGAGTCAGCTTAGCGGCTCCGGCAGAAGAGGCAACCAGTGACAGCTCAGAAGGCAAAATGGACTCGGACTAAATTAAGACCTCGGTTGTACATCTGCGGACTGCAGGGACTGCAAAAGTGTCTCACTGACTACCGCCTGACACCCAACTTAACCTCATCCGAGGGCTTAGTTTTCTGAGGCCTGTCATGGTCCTTATCCTTATGCTTCTTCGGAACATCCGAAGCCTGAAGACCGGCGGACGCCATACTAACAAACTTAGACCAAACTCCAAAATGCCTAGCCAAAATCTTAGCCTGACGACAGATAGTCCACGTATTAAAGGAGGCACAGAGATCACACTTGGGAACATCGTGGTCAAGGCCTAAACAAATAATGCAATACGAATGAAAATCTCTATGGGGAATCTGCTTTCCACAGGTAAGGCAATTATTAACTTTTTCTGACATTCGTTAAGGCAAGAAAACAGGATCCCCAACGGGGTACAGACTTCAACTCTTGTAGTTGGAAACCAACAAAGGTAAAGTGCCGAACGGCACTCGTGCATGAAAAGCTTCTGCTTCGGGCTCCGCGGCAAGGATGACTGAGGAAGTGACGTTGGCTGCCTCCTTTTGTATCAGGCACCCTAACGTCCTTTACAACAGACTGCAACCATCATTTTTACTTACCTTTTGTATTCTAGCTGACTGAGGGCAACCGTGAGCCGGATAACCAATTTCTTAGTACGGCAACAGTGAAACACGAACATGTGGCATGTCTAAAGGACATGGTGCCAGGAGCAGCATATCTAAAAGGACATGGAGTTAGAAGAAGAATACCGAAGGAGCATGAAGTCAGGAATGGCTTGGCTAAAACTATTTAAGGCACTTGTTTAGATGCTGGAGGAATATACAGGAGTGGATCATTCTTAAATGTGCATACTTCGCAAAACAGGTAAGAAACGAATTTCAGGTATTAAAACTTGCTCAGCGCTATTTCTTTTTGAATAATATGAAATGGGGTATACAGAAAGTTCTAAATAATATTTGCATAAACAGCTATGTACACTGATAAAAATATTCAAATTACTAAGGAAAACTTTTGAAACAAAGTCAGAATTGCATAAAACAAAAAAAATAAAGGGGAAACGACCGCATTTGCAACACATGCTTTGCGAATCTCCATTTTTTGTATTAAGCAAAGATATCAGAGTTATCAGAAGTGTATAAAGTGTTTGCATGTTTCTGCAGTGTTACAGAAAAGCTATTTCTCAAAGTACAGCCATTACAAGGCATACTTCGTAGAGTACAGCCATTACAGAGCACATTTCGCAAAGTACAATACTTCGAACAGTTTACTGTGCTTTTGAATGCTGTTGCAAGCTCACTGAACTGTTTGTTTGTACATAATTACAAGGACCATATTTTCACTGTGTCTATACTTTGCGAGCATGGGAGACAGATTTCAGAAACCCATGGCACTTGTGTTTGACAGTAATAATGCTGAGAATTGGAGTGTGTTTCAGCAAGAGTATGACATTTTCATACAGGCTGCATTTTCTGATAAAAATGACCATACAAAGGCATTTATTCTGCTTAATTTAGCTTAGTCAGAAGCCATAGAAAGGGAACGCTCATTTGTGCATGCACCTATCTATACTGGAAAGGGGCGAACCATCATATTGTTGCATCGGCTGAGTCAAGGGAGAACCCTGAGTGCTTAAAATGTAAATTTAGAGAAATGTGCAACCCCCAAACAAATGTTACTATGGAAAGGCACTTATTTTTACAAGGGATCAAAAGCCTTGCGAAATTTTTGCAGCATACATAAATAACCTGAGAAATAAGGCTAAAACGTGCACATACAGTTTCTTAAAGGACGGGTTGATAAGAGACTTGTATGTGCTGTTAAAGATGATGCTGTGAAAAAGACTTCGCTTTGTGACAATGATTTAACTTTGAATAAGGCCACTGAGATTTGCCAGATATACGAGCTCACAGAAAAGCACACAAATATGCTTACAAATGAGAGCAGCTCTAGAAGGCACAGTGACAAAAGCTTATGTTGATAGTATGCAGCACATTATTAACAGAAACAGCCCCAGGCACATGGCATCAAATGTAACCCCTGCAGCACTCAATGTTAAACCTCAGAACGTTCTAGCACGTTCCAGACTTTGCACAATCTCAGTGAAGTACAAGAGTGAGAGTCAGCAAACTCAAAGCATGGGCCCCCACCCACTTCCATTGCCAACTGTCATAACTGTGGTGGAAGTCATGAATCTAAAAGGGAGAAATGTTTACCTTTTGGTCAACAGTGCCACAAATGAAATAAATGGAATAATTTCAAAAGGTTTTGTAAATCAAAAGGCTGACATTCTTTTATTAAAAGGGAATAAAATGATTTTATCAGTTAAACAGTGGCAAGTCTACTCTTTATGTTGATGGTGTGTCAGTGCTTCATGAAAAGTCAATGCAGTAGATTTAAGGGCCAAGAATGAAGTATTTTGTGCCGTTCGGCTAAATGGCAAACCCATAGACCTTAAAGTTGACATAGGTTCCAAGTGCATTATTACATGAGCAGAAACATTTGCCAGAGTATTTAAAGGTGAAAGGCTTGACCTGGCAATGTGTGTGAAACTTGTTGCTTATGGAGGTGAAGAAATTCAAACCAAAGGCTGAGTAGTGCTTTCATGTTGCTCTGCTGGAAGAAGCTAAGACTTATTATTTTGTGTGCTCAAGAAGCATGTCCAGTCATTGTTAGGGCTCAGTGACAGTTTGAAAATGGGACTGCTTTCATTTAATAAGGAAGTCAACCAAGTTAGCTTAAAAGACCACTACTCTAATTTTGCCCAACACATTTTTTCTACCTATGATCTTTTCCAAGACAAACTAGGCAAACTTCCGGTTATGTACTCCATGAAGTTAGACCTAGAGATCAGTCCAGTTATCAGACCAGCAGGTAAAGTCCCAATAGCTATGCAGGACAGAGTCAAAGCTAAGTTAGACAAAATGGTGCAACAAGGTGTGATTTGTCCAGTCGAAACTCCAACTGAATGGGTATCTTCCATGGTGGTAGCTCATAAGAAAATCTCAGACGACATCAGAATTATGTATTGACCCATGAGATTTAAACAAAGCATTAAAAAGACTTCATCATCCAATGCACACAGTTGAAGCCGCAACCTTGATACCAAATCCCACCATTTTTTCTGACCTAGATGCAAAGAGTTCATTTTGGCAAATTCAGCTTGACAAAAAAATCCTCACTGCTCACTACTTTCAGTACTCTGTTTGGCAGGTACAGATTTTTGAGAATGCCATTTGTGATAAATTCTGCAAGTGAAGTCTTTCAATGTGCAATGGAACAAATTTTTTCTGGGTATCCTTGTGCTATTATAGTAGACATACTAGTAGGAGGTCGTGATGAAGCAGAACATGACAGAAACCTCAGAAAAATTCTAGAAAGGGCACGTCAAGTGAATCTTATGCTCAATCCACACAAATGCAAGTTCAGGCTACAAGAATTTACTTATGTTGGTCATTCATTTACAAGTACAGGCTTACGGACCCGACCCTTCAAAACAAAACAGCCATTCTCGAGATGCCAGCTCCAGACAATGTTCAAGCCCTCCAATGTTTTCTTGGCATGGTCAGCTACCTAGGCAAGGTCACTCCAGACTTGAGCCAACTTTCAGCACCACAAAGAGAGCTGACACAAAGATATATCATGGTCTTGGACAGAGAAACACCAAAGAGCATTCGATGTCCTTAAACAGAGAATTGCTACCTCACCTACTCTCAGATGCTATGATGTTCACAAACCAGTTACACTTTCCTGTGATGCTTCGAAATTTGGACTTGGTGCAGTCATTCTACAAGATGATCAACCTGTTGCCTATCCATAGAGAACTCTTACCTAAACTGAGATGCCGTATGCAGAGATTGAGAATGAGCTTTTGGCAATTGTGTTTGCATGTTCAAAATTCCATGATTATGTTTATGGTAGACCTATCCAGATCAAAACAGACCACCAACCTTTAGTCACTATCTTAAGAAAACCAATACATTCAGCTCGAGTCAGATTGCAATGTATGCTGCTGAGATTGCAAAAGTACAAATTCAATCATGTCTACAAGAAAGGCAAACTTCTTTATCTTGCTGATACATTATCCAGATCGCTCAGAAACACCACAGAACAGCATGAGAATGAGAACCTTGATTCTGAAGTCAAGGAAGTGAGAAATTTTCCTTCCACATGTCTTGATGAGCTGAGAGATCACACAATGACAGATCCAGTTTTACAAAGGCTCAACCCATTTTATCAATCAAGGACGGCCATCAAAGCAATCTAGTTTACCTCAAGAAGTGCAACCTTATTTTCTGTACAAAGATGAGATTTTGTCTGACAAAGGCATCATTATGAAAGGTCCAAAAGTAATTGTTCCAAAGTCCTTGCAACCACAGTACATTGCTATCTTACATTGTGGTCACCCAGGAACCGAATCTACCAAAAGAAGGGCGAGAGAACTAGTATTTTGGCCTTCTATGTTACAAGACATTTAGAGTACTTTTATCTTGTTCTGTGTGTAATAGTACAAAATCACATCAACAGAAGAAACCATTTCAGCTTAACCAGATTACGGAACTACGTTGGTCGATAGCAGCCACAGACATCTTCGAGTGGAATGGTCAACATTACTTGGTGCTAGGAGACTCTTACTCCAACTGGTTCGAGATTGACCTACTTCCTAACCTAATAAACAACAATTGGCCAGCATGTTGTGTGAACCGGAACACTCTGGACAAAAAACTCCAACAAGCTAGTAGAAATACATAGCTTTTATTTCCAAACCGGTTTCGGCTAAATTGCCTTCATCAGTGAAAAAAGTCAATGTTACAAAGCATAGAACACACAAATATTTATATACATCCCCAACCAATGGGAAACATGGTGTGTTCCCGCTCCTGAGTTCTAATTGTATATGTAATGAAGTAACAAAAAAAATGGAATAATTAAAGTTATACAAAACAAAAACATAAGCCAGTAATGGTCATTTCTTAATGATAATATACAATGATATATATGTCAAAATACATATATAATTATACATAATAGTCTCAATAAGCAAACAAAAAGCAAAGATCTGAGCAAGGGTTGTGATAATATACAATAAAGTGAACAAAGAATAAAATGGTTAAAGTTATGTAACAAAAAACAAAGGCTAGTAATAGACATTTCTTAATAATGGAATGCCCTAGTGCGAGTATGAAAATACGAATATATTTAATCATGATTAATGAATGAAAAACAGAGATCCGAGCAATGGTTATAGTTACAGAAATGTGTACCAAGGGAGTGAAGAAAACAAAAAAAGGCATAAGGATGGAAAAAGATGTACATATTATTATATATGAATATGTATCATATCAAGATATAGGTTTCAACGATCCAAACTTATTTTTTGTTTTGTGAAAGTGCCTCACTGAGTACCGGCGAACTGGCGACTAGCTTAATGGAAGTGTCGTCGGCAGCTTTGGACCTATGTGGTCTGTCTCTGTCTTTATCCTCACGTTTTTTCGGAATATCGGTAGTCGGATGGCTTACAGAAGCAATTTTAGAATACAGAGATGGAGAATGAAAAAATTTAGTGACAATGAGAGCCCGACGACAAACGGTTCGGGCACTGAACAAGGCACAAAACCGACAGCGAGGTACGTCGTGGTCTGAGCCTAAACAAGTGACGCAGTAAGAATGAAAATCTCTGTGTGGTATTTGCTTTCCACAGGCAAGACAACTGTTAACTTTTTCTGACATCTGTTACAGCAAGAAAAAGAGGATTCCCAACAGGGTACTTAGCTTTAGAAGACTTCAGGATTATTCAATTCGTAAACGAAAATTCAGGTGGCGGCCGACCGGCACTTGCGAACTGGTTCTGCTTCGGGCTCCTCGGCAAGAAAGACTGATGTAATGGTGTTGGCTGCTTGTTTTTATACCACTGACGTCAGTCCTGGAGCAACAGCATCCGACGTAGAAATACTAAGTCTCTGGTATTCGGGCCGACTGTGGGCTACCTGCAGGCAGATAACCCAAGTGTGAGGACTGCAGCAGTGAAACACGAAGATCATCAGAAATTATATTGGCTGACAAAGGTTGAAGTATTGCGTAAAAAGGGGAATCTCTCATAACAACAGGAGGCTCAACTGCAAAGTGCTAAAGTGAAAATAAGGGTGTACCTGGACAATATACATGAGTTTAGAAAGATTGTTAAGCAATAGTTTTTTGACAAGAACTCCAGAGCACAAAAACTTTTAGCACAACGTCAGGCAACAGAATGTAGAAATGGCTGTTGTCAAATGTAGGAAGCCTATAACCAGAAAAATAAACAGTGATCCTGTAGGGGTATTACAGACATTTTGATAATTTTATGAACATTTGTATAAAGCAGGGAAAAGTAGAAATCAAGAAAGACCATAAATGGAAACATTTATAGAAGACACAAGTATGCAAGGTTAGAGGTAGATAAGACTCAACAACAATTAAGATATGAGGAGGTAAGATAAAAAATGGTGATACACAATCAATCTATAGAAAACTCTCCATTAATAGATGGGTCTTCCTGTGGAAGACTGGAAGCTATGAGGAAGATCTAGAAGGTTTTGTTTTAGCAGTATTTTAAAATGAGGGGCAAGTAAGCACCAGAATCCTGGATGAAAGCTGTTGGGCCTGTAATACCTAAAGATAGTAAACAAACGTAAGACCCAACTTCATATAGGCCCATTTCAATTTTAAACAATTAAGTATTTATGTGTATAAAAGCTAAAAGCATAGCAAAGGTGTTGACAAAATCAAAAGACATGGATCAATGTGTTTTTTGTGGAGGGGAGGCAAACATTTGACAACATTAACAGAGCAATGACAATCCAGAGGGAATAGAGTGTAAGAAAACAATGCTGCTGTTGGTGGGTCTTGAAGCAGAGAAAGTATTCAACAAAGTAAACTGGGATTTTATGATAGGGCAATAGAAGCATGTGCATTCTCAGGTACAATAACAAAGTTAATTACAAGGATGTATATGAGGGATTAGAAGCAAAAATTTCAGTGTGAAGGCTCCTTTCTGACAAGTTGCGTCTAAAAAGAGGAACCAGGCAGGGGTGTCCTCTTTCTCCTTTACTTGTTTTATATTTAAAGTCACTGGCAAAGAAAATAAAGGAATCAGAAATTCAAGGATATAATTGGTATGGCAATCGTGAAAAGTTGGATTTATTTCCAGACATTACTATTTTGTACCTGCTAAAACCAAAAAAGGACATCTCGTTGTTGTGGAACATCTTGATACAGTTTCAAGTCTTTTCGAGAAATAAAATTATTGAAGATAAAACAAAACCCATAGCTGTAAACTATGCACCTACACATAAATTAGTCTAGCAATACCAATAATTATGGGGGCACAATAAAATTAAGTATTTATGGGTATGGCCTAAAAAGGATTCTGTTACGGCCGCTAAGGATATGTGAAAAAAGACTAATCAAACCATAACACAAAAACTGAAGCACATACATGGATACAGACCAAGGTACAAACAGTAAAAATGTTTTTAGTCCCTTTAGTTTTATATACAGATCAGGCATATTTTTATCAACCGGTGCTGCGGTAGTGTTGTCGCCTCACAGTAAGACGCTGACCTGTTCGACTCTTAGCTAGAGCGTCTTCTGCGTGGAGACATGCATGAATGGGCGTACCTTCATTGAAGGTTGTGCGTTAGGGCTGGCAACTCAGCACGTAAAAATCAACTGCCAATTATTAGCGGACCGGAGTTCTACTGTGGTGACCCCTAACCGGGAAAAGCCGAAAGACACAACAACAACAGACGTTGCAGACAATAACTACTACACAGCTGAAGGAATTCATCTGGGAGGGAAAGAGGGCAAGGGTCAAGTGGGATATGCTGATCCTTCCAATACAGCAAGGTGGTTTAAGATTACCCGATTTGAAAGAAACATTTTAGAGCTCACAGTTAAGGATAAAGCAAAGCTGAAAGTTAAAATTCAAACTGGAAACAGATGATGATGAGACAGGAAATTTATGAAATAAGGCTAAAGTGGGATTTTGGATGCAAATCATTAAAAAGAATAATAGCAGCTATACAGATTATTATTATTCATGAAGTAGTAGCAGAAAGTATCCTAAGAACTAATCCAGCACAAGAACAGAGAAAGGAGATTTAGCCGATACGAATGACTGCAATTAGGGGTTGAGAGGAGGAGGAGAAGATGGAATTTACTGGTGAAATCTGGCAAAGGAAACAAGGTATTGGGAGCAAATAAATATACAGGGAAAGCCAACAGAATGGGAAGAGATCAAGAAAACATCCGCACTGCAGGGTAGAGACTTGCCTTTCCTATCCAGCATTCATTGAGTTTAGGCAAAGAGAAAGGGATAAGGGATTGATAAGTGAAAGACCTGCTCTGGTAGAGTTTTTAGGTGAATCTAAAACAGAAGCTGCTGTTAAAAAAAGGATGATCAACAGGACATATAAAACATTGCACAACAACTGTAGGAATCAATCATAGGAGATTAGAAAAATTTGGGAAGAGACACTGGATAAGCAATTCACAAGGAAATAATGGTAGGACACATGCCTGGCTCCCAAGTATGCAACAAAGTCCAGAATATTTAGGATTTTTGCTTTGAAGTAATTGTATAGGCAATTTTATACCCCAAGCAGTCGCCAAAGAATTTTCCATCAGAAAGATGGCAAATATTATAAGTGTGATGGGGAAAGTACAGCTGTGTGAGATGCACCTACCATAACAGTAGATGTACTCTTAGTTATACGGGATTATATCCTGCCAAGGATACAACAGCCAGACATATTCCAAACCATTAGGGAACCTTCCCAATGTGCTCAAACTTTCAAGCATCTCGAGTTGAGCTGACTAAAAGACATGTTTGGGCACAAAGCCTTTCAGAGCTTTCCTGCCAGTAGAGAGGGGAAGGCTGACCCCAGAAAGGACAAAGATAGGAACAAAAAAAAAACCAAATGTCAGCACACCAGCATTTAAAAAAAAAACGCTCAAGACAAGCAAGGGGTGGAGGGAGGGAGGGAGAAACTACTGTAATAGTGATCATTCGAACATCTACTGTTATGTTAAGTTCATCTTATACAACTGGACTATATTCATTACATTGTTTGCTGCTGCAACAGCCTTACCTATATAGGTGTATTAACCATACCTACTACATTTAGAAGGTCGACCTAAAGAACAACTCAAGCTTATAGTGCTTTGTATAAATTTATACAAAGGACCAAGTAGCAGCTTCTAGAACACTTATAGAATCCAACCCTTTACAAACAGCCATAGATGAAGCCAAAGCCCAGGTACAGCAGGCCTTAACTCTGCCTGGAACAGTTTGTTTTTGGTGAATATCACAAAGGGTAATAGCCTTAGACAACCATTTGGAAATAGTCTGTTTTGACGCAGGTCACCCTTCTTACCTTCACAAGAAATGAACAACTGATCTGAAGACCTGAAAGATTTAGTTCTGTCAAGACAGTACATGAGCTGCCTGTGGATATCTAAGGTATCCTTTCTTCCTCAATTTTAGGTTCAGGAAAGAAAATGGAGAGCTGGACAGTTTGGCTTAAAGTAAACTCTGACACCACTTTAGACATAAAAGGATAAGTTCTCAAAAAAACCCTATCCCTATGAAAAATGTGACACGGTTGGCTCACCATAAGGGCCAACAACTGAGATACCCTTCATGCAAGGGTCAGAGCAATCAATAATACTGATTACCATGTTAAGAATCTCAAGTCAGCCAGATTAGCTGGTTTAGATGGAGTAAGTGTTAGCTTCTCTAACACAAATTAAAATCCCAAGGAGGGCCACCATTTTTCTGGAGGCCTCAAACAAAACCCCTTTCAATAACAATTTGACTTGATACTGCATTAAAAGAGGAGGATACATGGGCAGACAAACTGAAATGGCTGACATATGAACTTTGACAGAAGAATAAGAAACAACACAGGACCGTTACTCACACAACCATTGTAAAACCGTTAAACAACTAGCCCTGAATGGGTGCTGGTTATGTTGCTGGCACCAACTACGAAACATTTTCCATTTATTAATACATTCGTTTATTCCCTCCATTACTTTCTAGTAGCAAGCTTTCTTGCCTCCATTACTACCTGCTGCACATCCTCAGTAAACAGGGGACTAAAACGAATAAGGCCCCTATAATCTAGGAAGTCAACCAAAAATTCTTGATGTTGGGATGCATCAAACACCTCTGATCTTGTACGAGTAGATCCAGTCTTTGAGAAAGCTTATGGTAGTTGCTCATGGGAATTTTCAAAAGAAGGGAAAACCATTGGTGCCTGACCCAGAAGAGTCTCACTAAAACGATCGTGGAGGAATCCCTCTGAATATTGATAAGTACCCTAGATGTAAGTGAAAAGGGTGGAAAATCATAAAGGAATGTTCCTGTCCAAAGAAAAGAAAAGGCATCCATCCACCAAGCCTTTTTGCATGGAGTCCTAGAACAGAATCTTGCCAGTTGATTGTTCAGGAAGAAGGCAAAGAGGTCTACTTGAGGGACTCTCCAAAGATGAATAAAATCTTCGAAGACCCCCTCGATCTAGTTTCCATTTGGGAGGGCTTGTTCTGGTCCTCCCTCACAATGCTGCTCTGACGGAATATAGGATGCCTGAGGAGTGAAGACTAGACTGCAAAGGGGGTATGACCTGGTTAACCACTGCTTACTGATGTACCACATGACTGTAGTATTACCTATAACAACTTGAAGAGGTTCCAGGGACCAAAGATTGTACAGAGAGTTGAGTGCCTTGATCAGGAGAGCCATCTCCTTGGCACTTATGTGCTTGTGTCTGTCCTTGGTGACCCACACCCCCTGCACTTCTACCCCTCCCAAAACTGCTTCCCAATGAAAGTTCAAAGTCTTTGTGGTGACTGAATGATTTGGAGCAGAGAGAGAGAAGGGAATACTTGGATTTAAAGAAATGTGTTGACTCCAGCATAAAGATTTCTCTTCTGATAAACGCCTGCACTAGGATTTGAAAAGATACAGAAGTGCTGATGCTGGGACCAAAGAGATTTCAGATACCACTCCACCTTTCTCATGTGGTGTCCTGCCAGTCGTATCATGAAATCTCAGATGCCATGACATAAAATCCTGAGGTATTCACTCGCAGTGACTGAAGTCTGAGTGGAAAATCTTAGAAACAGAACTAAATAAAGATCTATTTTTTCCTGTGGAAGAAAAGCTCTTTGAACTGAGATGTCTAGTTGACATCCCAGGAACAGAATCCTGTGTGAAGGAGTCAAGAAAGACTTTTTAATGTCCTCCTGGATTCCAAGCTTGGTAAGAGATCTCTAAATCCAAGACAGAGAATCATGACACTTTGAAAGAGACTTTGCAAAGATAGGAAAGTCATCTAAATATGGACAACTTGTAGCCCTGCAATGAGCTATGACTGGAAACAAGACACTTTGTGAACACTTTTTTAATGAAGAAACATCTTTATTAAATTATGTATGACATAGGCAATCTTACATTTATGCAAATGAAAACTAACCATACTGACAATTTCAGTTACAAACATTATACATTACAAACTATGTTGACCCAAATGTAGTTGCAAAAATTATATATTACTTATCTATCCATTGTCAGTCAAACATTACACAGCTCATTCAAATCTTAGCTTCTTATAAGCCTCATTCCTCCTCTGCATGAATTGCTCCCACAATTCCCATTTTTCCTCTGTAATTTGTTCCTACCCTTTTCTAAATAAACCAATTCCAGTTGTTTTATCTCGTTACTATATTCTCTACTTCTAGTAAAGCTGGTTTCAACTTTGATTTCCATTTTCTAGTAATTGCTTTTCTGACAGCCACCACTATGTCCAGAGAATTCCGATTCTTATCATAGCTCAAAAAATCATTTCCTTAGTTACAACAATTTGCTCACCCAGTATCTCTGACACAGCAATCTACAGGGAATCATTAAAGACTGCCAACTCATTACACTCCCAGAAAATATGTTCCCAGTTTCCTTTCTTCCCCATCACACCTCCAACATTTGCTGTCTACCTGAGGAAAAATTCTTTTGTGGAGTCTACTTGTGTACACATTTCCAAGCAACGATCCTAAATCTTCTACACTTTGTTGCATATTTGAGAGGCATACATACATCTCCCCACTGCTTCTTTGGGAATTGCTTATCTAATCTCTATTCCCAGTCCTTTCTAACCTCCTCTGATTGATTCTTATACTTATCATGCAAATATATTATATGCTCTACTAATTATTCCTTTCTTTACGGCAACTTCTGTTCTAGGTTCTACAAAAAACTCTGCCACTACTAGTCTTTTGCTTAGGATCCCCCTATTTCTTTCTCATTGCATATACTCTGATATCAGCCCTTGATAGGGAAGGAAGTCGCTAACATGCAGTCTAAAAAACATTCTTGGCGTCTTCCCATTCTATTACCTTTCCCTCTGTAGATATTTGCTCCTAATACCTTGGGCTCCTTTGCCAGTTTCCTCCAATAAATTCTATCTCCCTCTTGCCTATTGTGTGTATCCCTAATTGTAGTCATTCCTATTGGCAGAATCTCCTTTTTCCATTCCAGTGCTGTCTTACTTCTTCGAATACTTTATGACTATAACATTGTTTATGATTATTCTCCTTAAAGGTCTGCATCCAAAATCCTAGCCCCTCTTGTTTACTGAGCTTCTCCCACTTTATCATCATCCCTTTCCACTTTGAATGATAGTTTTCTGCTTGTGTTATGTATAGGAGCCTTAATTGTGTTTTTCTGAAATACTTCCTCAAATCGGCTAATCCCAATCTGCCTTGTTCTATGGGAGGAATCACCTTATCCCACTTGCCTCTTGCCATCTTCCCCTCCCAGATAAAAACCCTCAGCTGTTTATTAATTGCAATCCACAACTTCTCCTCTGGTTGATAAAAATATGCCTGACCTGTGTATAAGACTAAAGGGATTAAACATTTTAAATTGCTTGTACCTTTACTAACCATATCCATATAACAGAGCTTCCACTTTCTCAGTTTTTGTATTATCTTTTGTTTAGTCTCTTCCCACATATCCTTAGCTGCCACACCGGAGTCATTTTTAACCCATACTCCTACATAATTCATTTTATCATGCTCCCATAAATATGGATATTGTTGAACCAAGTCATGGGTGGGTACATAATTTATCGCTATTGCCTTTGTTTTAGCTTCATTAACATTGTATCCTGAAAAGATCTAAAACTGTCTCAAAATGTTTCACAACACTGTAAATGTCCCCTTCTGGTTTTGTCAGGTCTAAAATATCATCTGCAAATAGAATCAGGTTTTCTTGACTACCATACCGACTATATCCTTGAAGTTCAGAGTCCCTTATTTCCTTTGCCAATGGTTCTAAATATAATGCAAATAACAAAAGGGAGAGCGGACACCCTCTGCCTGGTTCCTCTGTTCAAGAAGAAATTATCAGAGAGGATCCCATCCACTATAATTTTCACCTCCAATCCCTTCTATATCATTCTAATCAACCTTACAATTTTATCAGGGAATGCAAATGCTTCCAATACCTTGCTCATAAAGTCCCAGCTTACTCTATCAAATGTTTTCTCTGCATCAAGACCCAGCAACAACAGTGGTATTTTCTTACATTCTGTTTCACTCTAGATCATCAATGTCATTAAACGTTTCTCTCCCCTCCACAAAACCACACTGATCCATATCTACCACTTTTAACATCACTTTTGCCATTTAGCCATTATAGACAAACACTTTGTAATCATGGTTTAGATATTGAAATGGGCCTGTATGAAGTTGGATCTTTACCCCCTTTAGTTATTACAGCTACCACCGCTTTCTTCTAGGATGCTGGTGATACTTCACCTTCTAAAATACTGTTAAGCAAAACCTTGCAGAACTTACAGTTTTTTCCACCTCCTAGCTTCCAAACTTCCACATGAATAGCATATATTCCTGGGGTCTTTCATGTAGATTGGTTATACGTCACCATTTTTTTATCTCATCTCCTCCTATCCTGTTAGTAATTGAGCCTCATCTACTTCTAACCTTGGCATATTTAATTCTTCCATAAACATTTTCATTTGTACCTTTTCTTGATTTCCGTACCTCTCTGCTTTATACAGACTTTCACAGAATTTCCGAAATATTTCTAACTACCTTGTTAAAGGCTCCTTAAGCTTGGACGCAGCCCTTTCAACTGTTGCCTAAGTCATTGTGTTAATATTTTCTGTGCTTAAAAGTTATTATTCAAAAACAGCTGCTTAAGAGCTATGTTTCTAAACTCATGCATATTATTGAGGTAATCCCTTATTTTCTGTTTAGCATTCTGAAGTTGCTCCTCTTCTTTTTCTGTGGGATTCCCCCTATTCTACACTACTTTAACATTTGTAACTCCATCTAAATTCTTATTATTATTTCTTAATCACATCTCCCTTTCTTTTACTTCCACCCTATTTTAACTCCACTTTAAATTTATTACACACCCTAGCTGTATTTTCATAAGGAATTTCTATCTTCTCTAACAGCTCCTTAATAATTTCCACTACCTGCTCCTAAAATTCCTCTCTCTTCAACAGAGAGATGGGAAAGTGTCAGTGTCTCATTTTCATTTCATTACCCTGTGTTTTTACTTTAGTTATTATTGCCACATAATCTGAAATATATAATTGGCTGTGTATCAAGACCTTCAATTAAATGCACATGTTCTGTGAAATGTAAATTCAGTCTAGCCTAGCCCAGTTTTTGTATCTTGGGTAATAATGCATAAATTCACTCCAAACTCCTAGTACTGAATTAACATCTTCCACGCCAAATATTTTCAAAAATTCTTCAAATATCTACCTTCCTTTGTTATGTTTTCCCTTCTGGACCCCCCAGACAAATCTCCACTGTTGCAAATTATCAAGTTCCCACCTATAGGTAATATTCCTTGCTGAAAACTTGATTTCTCCCAGAACTTTCTTGAGCTCCATTATAGCAGTTTTAGGTGGAATGTAAATATATGCCAATATAATCCTCCTCCCTTGCCAGTAGCCCCTTAGTACTACAAATCTATCATTATCTTTTTTATCTTCTATCACTATTGGAGCTCATCTTGTCATTAATATAAGTACTCCTCTCTCTCCCTCCCTCTGCCCCAGGTATTCCATTGAATAACCATCCTGAAAACCCTTGTTTATCAAAGTCACACATTCACTTCATTCCAAGTCTCCTGCAGCACAGCTCTTTGCAATCTACATTTTTATTATAGTTCTCTACTCTTTCTTTTTTGTATTTATCTGTGGGACCACTGATGTTTAAAGACATTACAGAAAGCATAACTTTCTTGAAAAGTTATTTTTCCAACAGTTTATGTCTAACAGTTTTTTTGTTAAATGTCTAGTTCCAGCTTTTGTGTTACATGCATACACTGTTTGCAGGTTAATCTTTTATGCAGTTATTTCTTGTCATCTCCATTTGAGCCTAAGTTGCATCTTACAAAACTTTTTGTTTTACTGAAAGCCCTCAAACAAAAATACAAACACACCTCCAAATACCCCCTAAAACCTACTAACAACATATAAAACTATGCACATCTTCAAATATTGATGTTTTACCCTCCTAATAAGAACAAATGTTCTAAACTGACAGACACACACATTCCTAATAACCTAAAAGAAAGGTTTATCCATGCTAAAATGCATGGTACAGCCCGTGCTTCTACTAAACGCTGTCTGGCTTTGTCTTATTTTTATAGTCTTCTCAGCTGGAAACATACTTGAATGCTTTCAGAAAACTGGTTTCAGAAAGGTGGTTCACACAGCCTATCTAGATCTCGCCAAGGCTTTTGACACCATACCCCATTCTGGAATTATAGATAAACTCACTAAACTAGGTATAAATCCCTATGTCACAAGATGGGTTGCCAACTGGCTCACTGGCAGAACCCACACTGTGAAAGTAGCAGACTCCAAATCCAGCTTCAGACCAGTGACAAGTGGAGTACCACAGGGTTCAGTCCTGGGTCCTCTCCTGTTTGGTATCTACTTCTCTGAAGTACAGGCCAACACAGAAGGTCTCTGGCTAACGAAGTTCGCAGATGACTGAAAACTAGGAGCCATAATCAAAATTCCAAAAGATGTGGACATCCTACAAAAGGGCCTTGCTGAGACAGATGCCTGGTGTCAAAGCCATGGCCTCAAGCTCAATGCCAAAAAGTGCATTGTCATTCCTTTTGATAAAAACTCAGTACCCATGAACTACCACATAGGTGGTAGTCTACTTAACACCGAAAGTGTGATAAGAGACCTTGGGACACAGGTGGACAGTAGTCTCTCCTTTGATAATCACATCGCCACAGTAGTCTGGAAATCCTTCTATATGTGGCACACCATCACAAATGGTTTTTCATCAGGGAAAAAAAGAGGTCATTGTTCCCCCCTACTCGTCACTCATTAGACCCATTATAGAGTACAATGCCCCTTTTGGTATGTACCTCACAAGACATCTGTAACAACTGGAAAGGCCACAGAAATACCTCACAAAGAGGATTACCGGCCTCAAAGAGATGCCCTATGCAGACCATCTCAAAAAACTGCAGCCTTACTCTGTTGCATATCGCCTACTCAGAGGCGATCTCTGCCTAACACACAAAGCTATGTCAAACCTAGAGCTTTTAGACATGCTCCACTTAAAGAAATCCCAATCCCTACAAGCTACATGCTCTAGGGACCTAAACCTCGTCACCACAATAAACAGAACATGCTGGAGGGATAGATTCCTGTCCCAGAGACTTCCCATACTCTGGAACAAACTACCTATCTATATCAAACAAAGCTCCTCATTAGCACTGTTCAAGAAAAATCTTGATGATTGGATGGGAGATAGGAAATTCACCCCAGGGATCACTTCTGTGGCTCTGCTCGACATTGGCACAGGAAAATAATTTCCTTGGGTGGCGAAAGCCAGGGTACCTTTGGCTAGGCTTATATAGGCCCTAGGGCCAATAGCCTAGTACCTACCTATGAAAATATTTTCTCAAAGCCATTTCTCTGTATCAGATTATCTCCTAGAGACATGACAACCAGACACACAACTGCCAAGTATACATTTGTTTTCTAGAAAAAAGCCATACAATATTTAATATTCTTGTTCATTTTCTTACTTTCTCTTAAAACTTGTTGCTAGATTACGCTAATGGCCTTAACCCACTCATTCATTCCCTTGCTCTATTAACCAGATTATTCTTCTGTGCATTTTTTTAATACATTGCAGTGCCTAAATTTCTCAAAACTGAACAAGGAGAAAAAGGAAAGGAAAAAAACAGGAGCACCTATTTACATTAGTATCCCCAGTAAACTGAGAAAACTTTAAAACATGCAGAGAAAATCATGCACTATTGAAACAGTACCATTAAGAAAAAAATTGTTTTATTTAACTTTGTTCCTTCTCTTCCTCTACCAGAGTATCTTTCTGAAAATTAAAGACATGAAGTAGAGCATATGCTTCAGAGTTCCCTACAAGTTTAACAAACTCCAAGAAAATCCATATTTTCTTGTTCTATTCCTGCTCATCTCCCATCTCACAAATATGTCTCTGCTTCATTTCCAACATACCCTCGATTTGTCTAGTCGACTTGTGTTTTTTTTCCTTCTCTCAAGCAATTTCCATTGAAACATTGGAAAATGTTTCACTGGCACACTCTCTCTATGGTCTTTATTATCAGAAGAACAAGCAGCAGAATACCCTTCTGTTTCACAGCTCACCTTTCCTTGGGCAAAGTTAAGCATTTCTTGCTTAGCATGTACTTCATCAAAAAATGATTTGTCCCTCCGGGGAAAATATTTTGAAGACAGCTGGGTACAGCAGCTTGCATCCCCACACCCGCTTCTCAACATTCCCTGAATAATGGAACAAATAGTCATTCTCCACAAACACACTGCTGTCTCCCACTTTTATAACTTTGCCCTTCTGCCACAGTTTTCTCAGAATCATCTCTTTCTGCTGGTAAGATTGCATCTTTACTATTAAAGGTCTAGGTTGCTGTCTCATAACCAGGTTAGGAACATACACCCACTGTGACCTTTCAATTAATTCCTGTTGTAGAACACCAGTCCAGTTGCTTTTTGTAGTTTCATAAAATTAATACAGTCTGTTCCTTCAGACTTCTCTAGTACAGCAGAAAATCTCAGATTTTCCCCTCATGCTCTGTCCTCTAATTCTATTACTTTTTGCAACATCTCTTTTTGTGCAGGCTCATTCAGCCAGCCTTTTTTTTTCATTTTGACCTCAAGTTTTGCAGTTTTATCACCTTATCTGAATATCTGTTTAAAGCTTCTTCTATTTTTCCAGCCTTTTATTGTTAGAGTTGATAGACTCCATCAGTGTTTTATTTTATTTTAAATCAGGTCTGTATGCAGCTGCTTTATACTTTCCTCTGGGTTACTGGAAGTCATGCCTGCAGCTTGCACTGCTTTTTGCTGGACAGCTGCAGTACTTTTTCCTGTCAATGTTTTTGTCTTCTTCTGTAGGTGATTTTCCTTCAGGTCCTTTGTACTTTTTCCTGGCATCCAGGCAGTGCACTTGCTAGTCAGTTACTGAAATTAACCCAGAAATTTAGGTCGGCTGGCTTTCTCTGTCAAGTTTCTGTTTTCATACTAGGTAGAATAAAGCGGTTACTCAAAGTGTAGCCATCTTGGAAGTCCACTTTGTGAACACTCTTAGTGCAGTGGACAGTCCAGAGAGTAAGGCAGGGAGCTGATAATGTGATTCAGACACACAAAACATTAGGAAATGTCTGATGTCTAAATTAATAGGGATGTTATAAACACCTTTCAAGTCTTAAGAGTTACCAGGAAACTTGAAAGAGGGGTTAACAGGTTGTGAAGTGACATCATTCTGAATATGAGCACTATAACAAAAAGAGGTTTAGGAAAAAAAACATCCAAAACTGATCTCCAAGCATTTTCTTTCTTTGGTACTAGGAACACCCTTGAATAAAATAATAATAAAAAAAAAAATGTCCTCACCTGGAAAGGAGGAACAGGCTTTATCACAACTTGGGACAGCGTGTGACTAAAGTTGTGTACACTTACCATAAATGTAGATGTTAGAGTGTATTTACTGTTGTAATCATCACACTTGGGTTATCTGCCTGCAGGTAGCCCTCAGTCGGCCCGAATACCAGAGTCTTGGGATTTCTGCATTGGATGCTGTCGCCTCATCCATGACGTCAGGTCGGCAGGGGTATAAAACATGCAGCAGACACCATTACATCAGTTTTTCTTGCCTCAGATGTCAGGTGCCCCCAAAATAGGAAGCAATCAAATGGTGTGGAACACCTCCAGTAAAAAGTAAATACCATTTCCATAAGATATGGAAAAAAAGAGGATAGGTAGAAAGTATAGAAAGATGGGGCTGGAGGGAGGGTAAAGTACAGTTTTGTACCTACCATAAATGTAGATGCTCGAGTGTATTCACTGCTGCAGTCATTACACTTGGGTTATCCTGTCGTCAGGCAGTCACGCAGTCGGCCAGAGTTCCAAAGTCTTGGTCCGGCGTCGGTTGCTGTTGCTTCTTCCCTGATGTCAGTGCGCCGGGGTATATAAGTTGCACCCAATGCCATTTTCTTCAGTTTTTCTTGTCCCAGATGTCAGATGCCCCCAAATAGGTAGGCAATATATATTGCTAGTAAAACATACATAAAAAATAAAAACAATACCTTCAGTTACAAGCAAATACACCACACAGGTTGTATAGAGTAGAAAGGTATAGATAAGTCCCAGCTAAGAAAGTGGGGATGGAGGGAGGGTAACCTGGACTGCAGCAGTGAATACACTCTAACATCTACATTTATGGTAGGTACAAAACTGTACTATGTTCATCGTGTTTCACTGCTGCAGACATTACACTTGGGTTGAATCCCAAAGCTGAGGTTGGGTGGCTAGTTCTATAAAGGATTTGAAGTGGCTATGAGGCCTTGCAGCACTGCTGTGGCAAAGCCAGCTCTGGATTTAGAGTAAAGAGGCAAGTGGTAATGCTTGGTAAAGATGTGCACTGAACTCCAAGTTGCAGCTTCCAAAATGTCCTTGTAGGTACTCCTCTAAGGTAGGCAGTTGAAGTGGCTGTTGCCCTGGTGGAATGTGGCCTAATGTTGCTAGGTACAGTTTTTCCATGCTGTATGTAGCAGAAATGGATACAGTGTCCGATCCACTTTGAGATGGTCTGATTTGAAATAGCCTTTCCCTGTGATCCTGCAGCATATGCTAAAAACAATTGCTCAGTTTTCCTGAAAATTTTGTTTTGTCCAAGTAGAAGCGTAACTGCCTGTGTATGTCCAATGAGTGCAGAAGTTTCTCCCCTTTATTCTTGGGATTTGGATAAAATGTTGGCAAGTGTATAGTTTGGTTAAGAGCCACAGTGGATACCACCTTTGGCATAAATGTAGGGTTTATTCTTACAGAAACCCTGTCTTGATGAAAAGTTCCACTGCCATTAGTGCCTATAACTCTGAGACTCTTCGTGCTGAGGTTATTGCCAGAAGCAGAGCAGTTTTCTATGACACATATTTTAGTTCTGCTGTATTAGCTGGCTCAAAAGGAGGTAAAGTTAATTTTTCCAAGACAAAGTTGAGGTCCCAAGTTGGTGTTGGTGCTCTCCGGGGTGGTCTTATGTTTTTAGCCCCTCTGAGGTACTGTTTTAATAATGGATGAGAGAAAATAGGAGGATCCGTGTTGTAATGAGCTGAGATGGCAGAGGCGTGGATCTTAATGGATGAGAAGGAAGGCCTTTGTCCAGCATCTCAGTTAAGTATTGTAATATCTGAGGAATACTTGGAACAAGAGGGTCAAAGCTGTGAGCCTGATTCCAGGCGCAGAATCTCTTCCACGTTTCTGAATAAGATTTCCTGGCCCTGGGCCTCCTGGCCTCCAAAATGACATCCATAACAGCTTTAGAGAGAGGTGTTGGCTGCTTGACTAAATAATCTGCCATGCAGCCAGGTTTAAGGTTTTGAGCTGGCTGTGCAGGATCTGACTGTTTTGTTGCATCAGAAGATGAGGAATTTGAGGTAAACTCCATGCTGGGCCTTGAGCCAAGTTCTTTAAGATTGGGTACCAGTGCTGGCGTGGCCAGTCTGGGGCAATCAGGATCATTCTTGGCCTTTCTTGTCTGGCTTTTAGGAGTACCTTTGACAGGAGAGGCAGTAGTGAAAAGGCAAACTTTTAGGGTTTTCCAGCTGAATGATAGAGCATAAGTCCTTGTGCAGAATTTCTGTAGTAGGCAGTTCAAAGGGGAGGTAAAAAGATCTATGTCTGGGCACCCCCATTTTTGTGTTATCATGCAGAATACTTGTGGATTTAATTTCCACTCATGAGGATCCATGATGTTTCTGCTTAAGTCGTCTGCCAGATTATTTTTCTTTCCTGGCAGAAATTGTGCTTGCAGATGAACTTGATAGGTCAGTGCTGTGTTCCACAAAATCATGGCTTGTCTGCAGAGGGGATAGGAAGGAGTGCCCCCTTGCTTGTTTATGTACCACATAACTGTGGTGTTGTCCGTCTTTAGTAATAGTTGTCCTGGATGCAGAAGGTCCTTGAAAGCTGTTAGGGCATTTTGTACAGTTAGCATCTCTTTTTGATTGATGTGAAGATGCATTTGGTCTGTGGCCCACTTGCCCTGAATACATTTTCCTTCCATGTGTGCTCCCCAGGCATAATCCGAAGCATCTGTTGTTAGTATCTGCCTGGCTGTGGGTAAAGTGAAAGGCTGTCCCTTGTTGTGGTGACATGCCTGTGCCCACCATCGAAACTCCTGTTGTAGGCAGGGAATAAGTGGTATTACCGTTTCCAAACTGTGAGAGTGTGGAGTCCAAACACTTTTTAGGTATCATTGTAATTTCCTCATATGCAGTCTGGCATATGGTATTAGTAGTATGCAGGACGCCATGAACCCCAAGGCCTGCAGAATTTTTCTTGCAGAGAGTTGGGGGGTTTTGCCATCAATTGAAAGTACTGAGTCAGCTGTCTTTGCTTGTCTGGCGTGAGATAAGCCATCTGGGCCGTTGTATTTAAGCTGGCACTCAGGAGTATTATCTCTTGTGAGGGCACTAGTTTTGACTTCTTTTCGTTTACTATGTACCCTAGGCAAATTAGCAAACTTTTTACAAACGCTAGATGCTTTAGAAGAATGTCCTTGCTCTCTGCTTGAATAAGACAGTCGTCCAAGTAGAGGTATATTTGAATTCCTTGTTGTCTGCAAAATGCAATTACTGGTGCCAGTCATTTTGTGAAGACCCTGGGCGCAATAGATAAGCCAAAGGGCAGTGCAGAGAATTGGTAATGCATTGTGCCAGCTATGAATCTGTGGTATCTTCTGCAATTTTGTCTGATTGGGACATGCAGGTATGCCTCTTTGAGGTCCAAAGCAACTAGCCAAGCCTTCTTGCCCAGCATGGGAAGAAGTTGCTGTAATGTCAACAATTTGAATTTCGGAACATCCAGGTAAGTATTTAGAGTAGATAGGTCCAGAATGGGTCTTCAGGCTTTGTCCTTTCTGGGCACCAAGAAAATTCTTGAGTAAAATCCTTGTCCTTGTTGCTGTTGTGGCACTTTTTCAATAGCTCTCATGTCCATGAGGGCTGTAATTTGTTTTTGTGCCTCTGCCCATTGATTTTGTGGCAGGTCTGGAATTCCTTTTGGCCTTGGTAGAGTGAGAAAGTGGAACCTGTAACCTCGAGACACAATATCCAGAACCCATTTGTCTTGGGTGATTATATGCCAATTTTGTGAAAAAAGAGCTAGTTTTCCCCCTAAGGGAGCTGCCAAGAGGAAAGTGTTTGGCATGTGAAGGGGGAAGTCATTTGGACTGTTTCCTATAAGGTTGTGACTTGTCTTCTCCTCCTTTTGGGGTTGAAGCACCCCACTGTCATGGTCTGTAAGAGCCTTGGGGCTGAGATATGCCTCTTGGGCATCTGTATCTGCCTCTTTGTGGTCTGACACTGGAAAGGACCAATTTTTAGAAGGCCAATTTCTGCAAAATCGAGGTGGCTGTACCTTTAAGAAACCCTTCACTGTTTGCATAGATTTTGCCTTATCCTCCATTTTCTTTAATACCTCTTCTGCCTTAACACCAAACAAGATATCATGCTGTAAAGGAGCATCCAATAATTTTGCCTTAACATGATCAGGTAAACCTTGTTCTTTTAACCAGGCATGTCTTCGAATCACAGATCCTGTAACTGCGGCTCTACAAGAAGCCTCTAATGAATCAAAACCACATTGTAGAGTATGTTTTCCCACTTGTTCAGCTGCATGTACTAAATCCTGCATTTCCTTAAAGTCAGGACTTTCTGAGCTTGTAAGCATTTTCTGTTTTAACAGAGACATTAAATATTGTTGGTATTTAAGCATGTGGAACTAGCAATTTAAAGCCCTTACTGCTAAAGTTGCAGAAGTGTAAACTTTCTTCCTCCATCTATCTAATGCTCTGGAATCCCTGTCAGAGGGAACTGGATTTTTAGCAGTGGAAGGCTTTACCCCTTTAGGACCCTGAGAAATAGTTTCTGGGTCAGCAGCAGGGTTTTTATAAAGAAATTTGTGAGAGTCAGGGACTCTGTAGTACCTATCTGGCTTGACTGGTGCTGGGGCCAAAGAATCAGGGGTTAAACTGGATTCACAGAACACATCATCCACAATATCTAACACAGGCGGAATTGCCAGGGGCCTGTGCTGAGGCAATAAAAGAAAATCTCTGAGCCTTTTCTTGGATTCTAAATAATCCTGGAATCCTCCCAATGGAAATGTTCCCTCATGGTATGTAAGGTTTCCCCAAAAGAGTAATCCTCAGGAGGAGAGGCTGAAGGGATTGATTCTTCAGCATCAGAGTCCTCATAGGGGGGTAGAGTGTATCCCTGGTCTGAAGAGGAATCAGAGGAAATGGAAAACTGGTCAGAGGAATCATAGTCTATATCCTGCCTAGGCCTTTTATCAGGAGGAGGATGGGAACCCCTGATCAGAGTAATTAGGTCTTCGGCCATTTTGAGCATCTGTTTTTTAGGCATGGAGGCCTGTCCAGGTGAATGCTGTACTTGTTTCTTTGTCTTTAAAGGAGTTTTAGACTTGGTAGTTGTTTTGATGGTAAGCTGTGAAGGTCTGAAAACACCCTCAGAAGCCGATGCCTGCTCAGTGGCTCTGGACCCATCTGAGGGGTTAATTTCCGTAGGCCCAATACCTTGAGTTTCCAAAGGCCTAGAAATCTCCACGTGGGAGTCGGAGGTGGCCTGTGGCTCTGAGGTAGCGGGTGTCGGGGGCTGCGAAAGTGCCTCACTGAGAACCGGCGACTGGCCTAGAAGAGGCTTCGTCAGTTTTGGACCTCGGATGCCTGTCCATATCTTTGTCTTTGCGTTTTTTGTGTATTCCGGTCGTCGGTTGTTCCGAAGGCATGGTATAATTGAACCTTCGGCCAAAATAATGGTGTGCAAAATCAAACAGACGTTTAATAGTGTCCTTGTTAAATCTAGCACAAAACCGACTAATAGTGACGTCGTGGTCTGGGCCTAGGCATGGAATACAGTAAGAATGAAAATCCTTATGAGGTATTTGCTTCCCACACGAAATGCAATTATTAACTTTTACTGACATCCGTCCGAGGCAAGAAAAAGTTTCCCCGACGGGGTACTTAGCTTTATTGAAGACCGGTTCTGAAATTCGAATTCAAAAATCTCAGGAGTCGGCCGACCGGCACTTGCGAACTGCTTTTGCTTCGGGCACCGCACGGCAAGAAAGACTGAAGAAAATGGCGTTGGCTGCAACTTATACACCCCTAGTGCACTGACGCCAGGGAAGAAGCGACAGCAACCGACGCCGGACCAAGACTTTGGAACTCTGGCCGACTGCAGGACTGCCTGATGGCAGGATAACCCAAGTGTAATGACTGCAGCAGTGAAACACGATGAACATCCAGGACTGCAACAGTGAATACACTCGAACATCTACATTTGTGGTATGTGTACACAACTGTACTATGTTCTTTGCGTTTCACTGTTACAGTCATCACACTTGGGTTGATTCCCAAAGCTGAGGAAAGGTGGAGGCAGTCAAGAAGTAGTAGGGCTGGCTAGCAGGCCTTGTAAGACTGCTGTGGCAAATCCAAAAAACATATAGAGAGGATACACCACGACAATCGAAGCCAACCAAATCAACAGCAAATATATTCCAACTGCAAATGTATTCCAAAGACGAAGTTTATTGAGACAAAAAATAAAAACATTGAGCGCTTTCACGTCCCCAGGACGCTTCATCAGACTTAATTATATTTCTACATCAAACATCTTATATAGTATTAAAAAAACTCCTATTGGGTGGCTACTATAAAAATTCAAATAGTAAAAAGCTTAATCATTGGTGCACATAAAAGGAATGGAGGGAAATTTTAACACTTCATAATCAGTAACTATTTAAAATACATAATAGTATCAAATTTTATATATACATAAAAGTATCTATAAAAAATATCTATAAAAAATCTAATCATATATACAATTCCATCAACGTTTAAAAGGTTTACCTATTAAAAATGGTCTTAAGGAAACTTTATCATTGAGGCCATGACCCCTGTCTGCTGCTAACTTGATTATCCACTTTACTTCTTTCTTTTCTCCGGCTCTGGATTTGGAAAAGATAGGTAAGTGATGATGCTTGGTGAAGGTGTGTACAGAACTCCAGGTTTCGGCTTCCAGGATGTCCCTGGTAGGGACTCCCCTGAGAAAAGCTGTGGAGGTTGAGGTAGCCCTAGTGGAATGAGGCCTGATCTCCTGTGGGGTAGATTTCCATGGTGTTTGTAGCAGAAATGGATGCAGTGTGCTATCCATTTAGAAATAGTTTCGAAATGGCTTTGCCCTCTGCCCCTGTATCAAAGCTGACCAGCAGCTGGTCAGATTTTCTGAAAGGTTTAGTCCTGTCAATGTTGAACCAGAGCTGTCTGTGCACTTCCAAGGAGTGCAGGATCCTTTCCCTGTTATTGTGAGGATTAGGAAAAAAGGTTGGCAAATGGATGGATTGGTTTAAAGCCACACTGGATACCACCTTGGGCATAAAAAATGGACTGGTCCTGAGGGAAACCCTGCCTGCATGGAAGATAATGAAGGGTTCCACAGCCATAAGGGCATGTAACTGAGACACTCTTCATGCTGAAATGATGGCTAGTAATAAGGCTGTTTTCCACAAGAGGAATTTTAACCTGCCGTAGCAGCAGGCTCAAAAGGGGGAAGCGTGAGCTTCTCTAGTACAAAGTTAAGGACCCAGGCAGGAGTGGGAGCTTTCCTTGAGGGTCTTAAATTGTTAGCTCCTCTCAGGAACTGTTTGATCAGAGGGTGAGAGAAGAGGGGTGGCTCAGTACTGTAATGAGCTGAGATGGCAGAGTCATGAATATTAATTGATGAGAAGGAGCGGCCTTACTGGAGCAGCTTTGCTAGGTAATCTAGGATTTGAGGCAAGGAGGGCACGGCTGTGTCCTTCCCTTGAGACTGGCTCCAAGAACATTATCTATTCCACTTTTCTGAATAGTATTTCCTAGTACTGGACCCTCCTGGCCTCAAGGATAACATCCAGCACCGGTTTGCTGAGGGTTGCTGGTGATGTATTCAGGGAATAAGCCAGGCTGCCAGGGTCAGGGTTTGCAGCTGAGGATGCAAAATCTGTCCCTCCTGCTGGGACAGCAGAGAGGGGGTCTGCTGAAGATGCCAGGGTGGCACTGCTGTCAGACTGCGTAGGAGTGGGTACCAGTGCTGGCGTGGGCAGTATGGTGCAATAAGAATTGTCCTTGGCCTGTCCGGTTTGATATTGAGGAGTACCTTTGGAAGGAGAGGCAGAGGAGGAAAGGCACAGATTGAGAGGTTTTCCCATGTGAAGGCTAGGGCATCCACTTTCCAGGCTTGGCTTTGGGGAATTCTGGTGGAAAATTTGTTTAGTTGATGGTTTTGGGGAGAACACAAAGAGGTCCACCTCTGGTGTCCCTCACCTGTGTATTAGAGGTTTGAAGGAGTTTGGTTTAATTTTCCACTCGTGTGGATCCATTAGATTTCTGCTCAAGTTATCTGCCAGTGAATTTTGTTTGCCTGGCAGAAATTGAGCTTGCAGGTGCACTTGGCTGCTTAAGGCTGTGTTCCACAGAGTCCTGGCTAACCTGCAGAGTGGGAAGGAGTGAGTTCCCCCTGCTTGTTTATGTACCACATAACTGTAGTGTTGTCTGTCTATCAGTTGTCCTGGTAGGATAAGGTATTTGAAGGCTGTCAATGCATTCTGTACAGCTAATATTTCTTTTTGATTGATATGTAGGTGAATTTGTCCTGGGCTTCATTTGCCCTGAATGCATTTGCCTGCTATGTGAGCCCCCCATGCATAGTCTGATGTGTCTGTTGGCAGAGTTTGGATGGCAGGGGGGGGGGGGGGGTGAGAAAGAGAGTCCCTTGTTGTTGTTGTTGCAAGCCTCTGCCCACCAAAGGAACTATGTCTTTAGGCAAGGAATGATAGGAATCGCTGCTTCCAGGTCCTGGGAATGTTGACACCAGAGACTTTTTAAGTATCATTGGAGTTTCCTCATATGCAGTCTTGCACATGGAATCAGTACAATACATGAGGCCATGAACCCTAGGGCTTGCAGTATTTTTCTTGCAGATAGCTGGGTTTGGGTGGCCAGCAGTTTGAAATAAGTTGTCAAATAAACCTGCTTTTCTGGAGTGAGGAATGCCATCTGGGAAGTTGTGTTCAAGCTTGGTGCCAGGAATACAATCTTTTGGCAGGGTACCAGATGTGATTTATTTTCGTTAATGGTATACCCTAGAGAGGTTAGGAGTCTCTTTACAAACGTCAGGTGTTGAAGCAGCAATTCCCAACGGTCCGCCTGAATCAGGCAATCGTCCAAGTATGGATAAATTTGAATATTTCTTTGCATGCAGTAAGCAATGGCTGGAGCCAGGCACTTTGTGAATACCCTGGGCGCAGTAGATAAGCCAAAGGAAAGTGCAGAGAACTGATGGTGCATAAAGCCTGCCCTGAAACAGATATTTCCTGCAAGATTCCCTTATGGGGATGTGCAAATAAGCTTCTTTTAAGTCTAGAGTGACTAGCCAGGAGTCCTTGGCTAGCATAGGAAGGAGGTGCTGGAATCTAAGCATTCTGAATTTTGGTACCACCAGAAATGTGTTTAGGGTTGACAGATCCAGAATAGGGTGCCAAGAGTTCTCTTTCCTGGGCACCAGGAACAGCCTGGAGTAGAAACCCTGTCCCCTTTGCTCTGTTGGCACAGGTTGAATAGCCCTGATACTGAGAAGAGAAAGTACTTGCTTTTGGGCCTCTGTCCACTGGTTTGGAGGAAGGTCTGGCAATCCGCTTGGGGTTGGCAGAGAGTGGAAATAGAACCTGTATCCCTGGGATACAATGTTTAAGACCCATCGGTCCTGTGTAATATACTCCCAGTTTTTTGCATGCAGGGGGAAGTTTTCCTCCTAGGGGTGCAATTACTTGGGCATGGCTGGGAAGGGTTAAGGGCAAGTCATTGTGAACTTTTTCCATAGAGGGGTGGCTTACCACTCCCAGTTTTTGAGGAGGGAGCACTCCATTGTTTAGATCTGTGCATACCCTGAGACTGTAGTCTTTGTGGTCCGGTGCCCCTGGGTTTGGGCTGAGAAGGTCTGGAAGGGACTGGAAAGGACAAGTTTTTTGAAGGCCAACACCTACTGAATCTAGGTGGCTGTACCTGTAAGAAATCTTTAACAGCTTGCATGGATTTAGCTTTTTCTTCTATCTTTTTAAGAACTACTTTAGTCATAGGTGACTCTATAGTCAGGCACACTGATGTCCCACTCACCAGGCTGAACAAGGAGAAAATTACAGTCAGCTGCCTGTCGGGTGCCAGGCTCCGCCACATAACGCATGCACTCAAGTCACTCCACAACAAGTACAAATATGACTCTGTCATTGTCCATGCTGGAGTAAATGACTTGAGACGTACCTCCCTGGACTACATGAAAAGAGACATGGAAGAGCTCTTGGATCATGTCACCCAGGCAGGTATGACCCTAGCCCTGAGTAGCATCCTGCCTTCGCCCAGAATGATACCACAATATAAGGACAAAATGATTGACTTCAACAATTGGCTAAGCTTCTGGTGTCATTCAAAGGGGATCCAGTATTTGTCTGCCTGGGAAGACATGAATGAGAAACCACAACGCTTTGCCAGAGATGGTCTGCGCCTGTCACCCCTGGGATTCAGGTTACTGACTAAAGCTCTTGGCACCCCTATAGTGCCTTTTTTAGGCAAGATTCAAAGGATAAAACCACCGCCATAACAGATACAAGCATGCAAAATCTGAAGGTAATGCTACTCAATGCTAGAAGTCTAAACCTCAAAGTGCACTCTCTCGAGGCACTCCTAAAAATGGAGAACATCGATATCTGTGCAGTGACTGAGACCTGGTTCAAGGCTCCAGAGAGCACCCCTGCAATACCAGGCTACAATTCCTACCACATTTTTCAGCCACAAAACCAAGACCGAAACACTAAAGATGGAGAAGTGTCCATATTCACCAAGGATATTCACACCTCTAGGCTAGTTGCCCAACACAATGCATCTGAAATTCTCCAGGTGCAACTAACACTAGGTAAGACTGCAATCCAAATTGTAGCTTGCTACAGATCCTCCACCATACCCCAAGATTCTCACTACACCTTCCTAAACATACTGGAAAATATTAAGATACAACCAAACACCCTAATACTGGGTGATTTCAACTACCCTGCCATTAATTGGGAAAACTACTCGAGTACCAACTCCTTTTCCCAACGGTTCTTGGAATTCATAAATGCCAACGCTGTGGATCAACTATTCCATTGTCCCACCAGGGGCTCCAATATCCTAGACCTGGTCATTACCAACATGGGAGATAGATGCTCCACACCAGCGGTCACCCCCTCATTTGTCAGGTCTGACCATAAGCAAATCACCCTTGACATCCACATCCCATCCCCACCCCCCAGTAAGGAAACCGCCTTAAAAAACTTCTCCAAAGCCATCTTCATGCTACTGAAGTCAGAAGTGACAAACTTCACAACACCCACGCAGACAGGATCTGGAAGTTCGACTGCAGAATACTACACTAAGGCACTGTACGAGCACATCTATTCGTGCATGAATCGTGCCATCCCAAATAGAAACAAGATGCTCTTCTCCAAAGAAAGGAAGCCAATCTGGTGGTCCCCTGCTATAAACAAACTATACAACAGAAGGAAGAAACTGTTGCAGAAAAGAGGAAAATCCCAGGATGCAAAAAACTCCCTCACCAACCTCAGTAAGAAGCTGAGATCCCTCATAAAATCCTCAAAAGCTAGTTACGAAAATAAAACTGCCAGATTCCAAAAACAACCACAAGGCATTCTATAGTTATGTCAAGAATCTAAATGGCAATGCTCAGATCTGCTCTGAGCTACAACAGAATGGCATTAAATATACTGATCCCAATGATATTGCCAATATCCTGGCAGATCAATTTAGTGCCAACTTCACTCCTCTCTCACCCCCTAAAGGGCCCATCTCAATACCAAAAGATTGACAAATTCCGATAATCACAGCCACACAGGTAGAAACAGCACTCTCCAAAGCTAAGAATACAGCATCCATGGGACCAGATGACATCCCAGGATGTGTACTACATGAACTACAAAATGAACTGGCACCCCACCTAAGAGTCATGTTTAATCATAGCCTCACCTCAGGCTTCGTGCCCACTGAGTGGCGCACAGCTACAGTTATCCCACTCCACAAGGGAAGATCCACCTTGGATCCCAGGAACTACCGTCCCATCAGTCTGACAAGTCTGATCTGCAAGGGCATGGAAAGCATAATCATGGAACTTATAAACAAAGACATTGGCAACCTCCAGACACTGGACCCCACCCAGTTTGGGTTTGTGAAGGGCCGATCATGTCTCCTGAATCTGACTGACTTCTTCGAATCGGTCTCCAGAGCTGTGGATGAGGGTAAGGCGGTCCACACAGCCTATCTGGACCTCGCCAAGGCCTTCGACACCATCCCCCAACTCTGGAATCATCGATAAACTTACTAAGCTGTGCATAAATCCCTACGTCACTTGATGAACTGGCTTACTGACAAAACCCAGACTGTAAAAGTAGCCAACTCCAAATCCAGCTCCAGACAAGTGACAAGTGGAGTACCTCAGGTTTCAGTCCTGGGACCACTCTTGTTTGGCATCTACTTCTCTGAAGTACAGGCCAACACTAAGGGAATTGACTCCTCTTCATCTGAGTCCTCATAGGTAGATAAAAGTATGTCCTGGTAATCACAGGGGTCAGAGTCATCAGACTCATTGTCTGAAGAATCAGAAGGAAAATCAATTCTTTGTCTTTTAGAGGGGGAAGGCTGGCTTCCCCTAATTAAAGTAATAAGGTCTTCAGCCATTCTAAGGATTTGTTTCTGTGGCATGGGAGCTTGAGAATGTGCTTTGGTCGTCTGTTTCCTAGGTATAGTGCAAACTCTGGATCTGAGAAATTCAGTAGATTTAGTCATTAACGAAGTAGTTGGTTTAATACGAACATTGGAAGGTCTGGATACACCCTCAGAAGCCGGTGCCTGCACAGCGGTTCCGGACCCATCCAAGGTAGAGATATCCACAGGTTCCATAGTTGAAGAAGCATCTCGCGGCATAACGGACTCCAAATGGGTCTCAGTAGAGGCCTGCGAATCTGTAGAAGCGGGTAAGAGGGGCTGCGAAAGAGCCTCACTGAGTACTGGCGGATTGGCGACTAGCTTAACAGAAGCGTCGTACACAGTTTTGGACCTATGTGGTCTGTCTATCTTTGCGTTTTTTCGGAAGGTCGACAGTCGGATGGCTTACCGACGCCATTTCGGAATACGGAGAACGAGCGTGAAAGAATTTAGAGACAAAAATAGTCAGATGACAAATAGTTCGGGCATTGAACAAAGCACAAAACCGACAGCGAGGGACGTCATGGTCTGGGCCTAAACAAGTGACGCAGTAAGAATGAAAATCTCTGTGAGGTATTTGCTTAGCACAGGCAAGATAATTGTTAACTTTTTCTGACATTGGTTAGAGCAAGAAAAAAGGATCCCCAATGGGGTACTTAGCTTTAGAAGACTTCATGTTTGAAACTCGGAAAACAAAAATGTCAGGCACCGACTGGCACTTGTGAACTGCTTCTGCTCCCGCACAGCAAGAAAAGCTGATGTAATGGCGTCTGCTGTATGTTTTATACCCCTGACGTCACGGATGAGGGGACAACATCCGACGCAGAAATCCCAAGACTGGTATTCGGGCCGACTGAGGGCTACCTGTAGGCAGATAACCCAAGTGTGATGACTGCAACAGTGAAACACGAAGAACATCAGGTGAAAACAAGATAGTCTGATGTGGAGGAAAAGGAACGATACTCTGAAAAGGAGAAATGTCATCCCACTGTCATCTGTAACCTTGATGAATTTTTTCTCAGAACCCATTTGTCTGAAACAATCTACTGCAAAAGAGAAAAATGGAGACTCAAAATATTTGGTAGAAAAAAGGGGCCAAGGTGAGATGGGTTCAAAAGATCTCGAAAAGTCATTCAGACTTTGACTGTCCTTGGTTTTGGGAGGGTCGAGACTTCCTTTGGAACCCTCAACATTTCTTCTTAAATGTCTGCTTACCTAAATTTTGCTGAGACTGCTTATTTTGTTTTTTTGTTATAAGTGGATGAAGAGATAGAAAATCCCTTGGACGAGTTGAAAAACGGGGACTGAAAAATCTTAAGACATTTCCTGGATCACCTTGCCCCCTTGTATCATACTTTTTGATCACCTCAGGAGCAGAGAGGCCAAACACTAAATCTTTATCCAACTGAGAAATTAAAATAATTTTTATCATCATCTGGGAGGTTCTGAGAATGCAACACCACAAACCTCCTGAATACACTACCCAGTGGCCTTAGCCCTGGAAGAAATGTCAACACAAGTCAAACACACTGCAAACAATTAGTGACCTCTGCTGCAGAAGAAACTAAGCGATTTAAAGCAGATTTTTCCTCAAGAAAAAAAAATGCAAATAAAACATTCCTCATACTTTCTCAGTTTGTCAGAACAAACTTCAATGTATGAACCTGACAATTCAAAATTCTGAAAATCAAAGTTGCTGAAGTATATACTTTTTCCTCATACCCATTAGTAATTTTCCCACCTTGTCAGAAAGAGTACTGGAATTAACCAAGTGCTTAGCTTCAGTGGGAACAACTAAAGCTATAGCTGCTGGGTCAGATTTGGGAAGAGGACACAAACATTTAAAAGACTAAGGAGCTTTACACACAGTTGAAGCTGGAGGACTATTAAAATTGCGGGAAGTAACATATACATCCCCTAAAGCAGAGAGAAAAAGAGGAATGGGTGTAGGTTCTGGAAAATCCTTTTGTAACAACTCAATAGTATTTTCTGAGGGATTTGAGAAACTTCAGTGTTCTTCCATTGAAAGCACTGGCACATTCTGCCAATAGTCTCAGAGAAAGAGAAATCCCCACAGGGAGAGGGTGTGAATCAGAAATCTGTGGAAAAAACCTACCCATCTCTGCATCTTTCTATTCAGATTCAGAATCTTGAATTTCTTCAGGAAAAGAGGAATAACACTTTTTTTTACCAGAAACTACTTTACAAGGAGGATCAATAGCCTGAATTAAACTCTGCGCCAGACTCAGTAAACTACTCCTTCCCAAAGAAATTTGAGTAGGAGTAGGTATATGTTTGGTTTCCTGTTTCTTTTTGACAGAAAAAATAGGGCAAGCCATCTTACTAATGGGAGCAGCTGGTTCCCCAGGGATGGGCACAGCATTCTGACACAACAGAGAAATTTTCCCTATTCCCTATCCCAGGACCGACAGCAGTCTCTCTACCTTACCCACTAAGGGGACCCGCAACAGCTGGAGAGGCTGTGGCTAGCCTCTGTCCACAGTGGCTGTAGGCGCTACACCAGAAGGATCTGGAGTAAAAGATGAGAGGTCTGAGGTACAACAAATGGCCACAGCAGTCACTCACCTGTGGCTGTAGCACATCGCTAGCCTGCTGTAAAAGCAAAGGGGTGTTTGCTTACCGTTTTGCTTTTTGTGACTGGAAGAACCAACCATGGGATTGGAAGTCTGTTCCATAGTCAAGCCAAAAATTGTGCCTCTTTCCCAGGGTATACAAAAGCAGCAATTTCCAGTAAACACTACCAGTTCAGAAAAGTTACTTTTTTGATGAAAATACACAGTAAAAAGCATTTTATAACACTATGCTAACCCCACATAGCAAAAATAAACAATTTCTCCACAGAAAAATTTTCAGTTACTTTACACTACTTTTAAACTGAGAGAGAAAATGAGTGCTCCATTTAAAAGTACATTACAGTCTCGAGACAGTCCATTAGTGCACAACACTCCTAGCTTTAAAATAACTTTCCTGAAGATGAAAGTAGTAAAACATAAACAAAATTACGACAATGGAAGTTCTTCTTCAACGGGAACTTATCTGCCCAGCAAAGAAGAGCACAAACTGCATGTCGATATTCTAAAGCCTCAGAGAAGCATATTTTCTGGAGGCAGTAAAGCTATAAAAGGGCTTTCACAGTCAGCTCAGCTCAAGCTGCTTGACAGTTTGGGCACTCAGAAGATGCCCTGAAGTTTTGGAAGCTGCCATTTTTTTAATCCTTGGAAGGATATACCCCATATAGCTAAGGGTACTGCAGCACTGATCAATATGATGAACATGGAAGAGGTAATTGGGAAAAAGTTATTTAGTTACCATAACGTTCCATCTATGTTATTCATTTTCATTCTTCCTCAGTTGTTGGGTTTGGATCCGAGCCCTCAGATCTGACAACTGTTGTAAAAGCTGGTGGCAACCTTGAACTCTCAAACTTCTCCCTTACTAAGAATGCACCAAACTTTATTACCTCAGATCTTGTTTGCATACTACAGCAAAATAATAAGACACTTTACTCTTATGGAAAAAATATTAAGCAGTATTACAGCAGAGAAGGGTAGCATAAAGCTCTATCTACAGCCACAGAATGCAAGGGGAAGACCTCAAAAAACTTGCTCTATCCACTCACTCTTGTAGAAAACATTGGTTGGAGCCTTGGTGGGTGAGTTGAGGAAAACTGAAAATGGACAACACAGATGGAACGTTACGTTAAGTATATAATTTCTTTATCTGATGTAGTTAAGTTTCATTCTGTCCTCAACTGATGGGATAGAGTTCCCAGCTACTGGAATCCCAGGGTAGCTTCAAGGAAGGAAAGATATTCCTAACCAGCACTGAGCCAAATGATACCCTACTTCTAGAAACTAAGTCCTGTTTGTAATGAGAGATGAAGGTATGAGGTGAAGCCCAAGTGGCTGCTGCACAAATGTCATCTATGGAGCCTCTTGAATGAAAGGCTGAGGAAGCTATCAGATCTTGTAGAGTGGGGGCATGCAACTGCTTAAAGGCAAGTTCAATTTATCCTAAACAAAGGAAATGCAATTTGTAAAGACATCTGGTTAGGGAAACTCTAGACACTGGCTTGCCCAATTTCCTTTCAGCGAAGAAAGCAAACAAGTGAACTGAATTTTTGAAGTCTTTTGTTCTGTGTAAACAGAAACACAATTGCCTATGCACATCTAGTGAATGCAACAAGTATTTGCCTTTGTTTGCATAATTTGGGGAAAAAATGGTAGACTGATAAATCAATTAATGTTGGATTCTGATACTACTTTGGGCAAAAAGGAAGCATTATTTCGCAATGTAACTCTATCCTTATGAAATATTAGGTATGGAGGTTTGACCGACAAAGCTTGAATTTCTGAAATTTATTTCGCAAAGGTAATGACCACTAAAAACAGTCTTCCAAGATGGAAATTTTATATCACAAGCATTTGCAATTTGAAAGGCAGAAGGACCAAAGCTTGCAGTACCAGAGTTAAGCCCACAGTGGAGTAGGATCTTTAACTGTGAGTTTCAACAGAAGTGTTCCTTGTAGAAAGGTCTTACAAATTTGTGTAAAGCAAGGGCAGAGTCATCAAGAACAACATGGAAATTGGAAATCGCTGCTAACTGAACCTTTACTGTGGAATACCTGTCCCACTGATCAAAAAGCAACGACAAAACCTCCAGGATAGTGTGAATCAGTGCAGAAAAGGTGTCCACATCATTTTGAAGTGCCCAGTGCACAAATGTTTTCTATTTGCTAGCATAAGCTTTTCTTGTAGATGGTTTGAGGGAAGATAATACAATTCCCCATACAATGCCATGTAGCAGTTGTACAAACTGGGTTCATCACATCAGATCTTTCTTGCACAAGTTTGTGATTCATATAAGAGCGGATAAAGGTAGAAGGTAGTTGAAGTACAAACCATTGAGATGTCAACATTCACTGAGGAGTCCTCGTGAAATCAGGCCAGCGGAACAAGGGGCATCGCTGCCGCCATCTATCCCAGCGCTTCCAGGACTAGACGAGCTGAAACTGTGGTACTGCAAAGCATCTTGTTAACTTGCAATCTTAAAGTCTGAACTCTGGGAAGAGGAAGAGAGGCCATTGTTGATCTTGTGTCGAGTAGTGCTCCTATGAACTCTATAGTTTGAGATTGTTGAATATGTGATTTTTGAAATAAAGAGTTACGTACGCACCATAACAGCATCTGTGTTATCATATGTCACTACTCATCACTTCAGGGTCAGAGGATCTGACATTGGATCCGAGCCGGCAACTTTTTAGGCAGATCCTAGGCTTGAGCTCCTCCCACTCCCATAATCCCTTGCTGTCCTCTATCCCCTCCGATCGAGTTTGCTCCAGAGATAGAAAAGAGCCAGAGAAGACCTGAACCACCAGATAGTACATGTCCACCTCCTCTAGATCCAACAAGATGGGGGAAGGAGGGAGGGAAAGTGATGAATAGTGACATAGGAAAACACAGATGCTAATTTATGCTAAGTACATAACTCTATCTGATGTTATCAATGTCACTATTGCACACTTCAGGGTCAGAGTCCCCGGCTACCATACATCCCGGGAGACTTCATGGAAGGACATGCCGAAGAACTGTGAAGCCAAAGGAAGCCCTGTTCCTGGACACGAAGTCGAGCTTGTAATAAGTAATGAAGGTATGAAGAGTAGACCAGGTAAGCTGCAGCAGAAATATCATCTAAACAATGTCAGGCTAAATAGGCAGTTGACACGTAGCCACAGATCTAGCATAATGAGCTCTGACAGGCCCTGGTAAAGTCAATCCCTTAGAGGTATAAACTGTAGCAATACAATGAGGAATCCAATGAGAAATTGTAATTTTGGACACAGCCCCACCCAGTCTGTTAACTGAGAAGGCCACAAACAGTTGGTCAGACACATGAAAGCTATTTGTTCTGTCTAAACAGAATAGTAATTGTCTATGTACATCAGGCGTGTGCAGCACACACTCTCATTTACTGGCATAGTTAGGAAAGAAACCTGACAAATGAATGGTTTGATTCAAATTTGTCTTGGTGGCTACATTGGACAGGAAGAAGTGATTAGTCCTCACAGCCACTCTGTCTCTGTGAAAAATAATTTATGGAGGCTTGACAGAGAGTGCCTGCAACTCAGAAACTCGTCTTGCTGAAGTGATTGCCATTAAGGCGACAGTATTCCAAGACAAAAACAATGCTGCAAGTTACAGCAGGCTCGAATGGACTCTGTAAGAGACTGCAGCACAAATGAGAGGCCCCAAGAAGGAGAGGGATCTTTGACAGGGGGTCAAAGCAGGAAGACACCTTTCAGAAAGGGCTTACAAAGGCAAGAAGAAAAAGTACAGTTTTGTACCTACCATAAATGTAGATGTTCGAGGATCCACATTGCTGCAGTCCTTACTATTGGGTAGTCCGCTGTCCCAGTCGGCCCGAATACCAGAGTATATGGCTGACGTCGGTCAGGGCGCATTAGACTAACGTCAGTACGTCAGGGTACTAATGCGCATGACCGACGTCATATCCTCAGTCTTTTCTTGCCCCAGATGTCAGAAGACCCTAGAAAGACAAGGCCCAAAATACCTGCACCAAAATTATGTACAATATATACAAAAATATATATATAAAAATATCAACAGATAACCTCACCTACACAACCACCCCTAAACACAGAGGGGAAGGAGGGAGGGTAAATTGGACTGCAGCAATGTGGATCCTCGAACATCTACATTTATGGTAGGTACAAAACTGTACTATGTTCTTCGTTCCACATTGCTGCAGTCCTTACTATTGGGTAGAATCCCAAAGCAGAGGTAAGGGAGGCTGGCAAATCATAAAGAAGTAGGAGCTGACAACATGCCCTGCAAAACAGCTGTGGCAAAACCAGCCCTAGACTTAGAGTAGATAGGAAGATGATAATGCTTAGAGAAAGTATGCACTGAACTCCAAGTAGCTGCCTCCAAAATATCTTTAGTTGCCACCCCCCTTAGAAATGCTGTTGAAGTGGCAGTAGCCCTAGTGGAATGAGGCCTAATCCCAGCTGGAATCTCCTTGCCATGATGGGAATAACAAAATGCAATGCAAAACCCAATCCACCTAGAAATAGTTTGTTTTGACACAGGCTTGCCCTGTGAACTCAAAGCAAAAGAAACAAACAACTGCTGAGACTGCCTAAAATCCTTAGTCCTGCTCAAATAATAACGCAATTGCCTGTGTACATCTAAAGTGTGCAAAATCTTTTCCCCTTTATTTTGGGGGTCTGCATAAAAAGTAGGCAAATGAATAGTTTGGTTTAAAGCCACACTAGAAACCACCTTAGGCATAAAGGAAGGATTAGTACGTAATGATACCCTATCCTTATGGAAAATCAAAAAGGGCTCTACTGCCATAAGGGCCTGCAACTCAGACACCCTTCTTGCAGAAGTAATAGCCAAAAGAAAAGCAGTCTTCCATGACAAGTATTTCAAGTCAGCAGTAGCCGCAGGCTCAAAAGGTTGTAGAGTAAGTTTTTCCAACACAAAATTGAGATCCCAAGCAGGAGTAGGAGCTCTACGTGGGGGTCTTATATTCTTTGCCCCTCTAAGAAACTGCTTGAACAAAGGATGCGAAAACAAAGGTGGGTCACAATCATAGTGAGCTGAAATTGCTGCAGCATGCATCTTAATGGAAGAGAAGGACAAACCTTTGTCCAATAACTCAGTAAGATATTGAAGAGCCACACTCAAATTAGGCTCAGAAACCTCCAAATTCTTTGCTGTACTCCAAAATAAAAATCTCTTCCATTTTTCTGCGTACACTTTCCTTGTACTAGGTCTTCTAGCTTCCATAATCACATTTAAAACTTGTTGAGGAAGTTGAGACCTGCTGTGTTTCAACACAGAATATGCCAGGCTGTTAGATGGAGAGAGTGAAGCTTGACATTGAGCAGATGACCGTCCTTCTGAGATAACAGATGAGGAATCAAAGGTAAAGGCCATGGAGGCTTCCTTACCAGACTCCTTAGTAGTGGGTACCAGTGTTGCCGAGGCCAATCTGGAGCTATCAAAATCATCCTTGGCTTGTCTTGTCTGACTTTTAACAGCACCTTTGGAAGAAGAGGCAGAGGTGGAAAGGCATACACATGAAGATTTTTCCAACTGAAAGACAGAGCATCCACTTTCCAAGCTGTGCGATGAAACCCCTTTGTGCAAAACTTTGGCAGCTGGTGGTCTAGTGGAGAAGCGAACAGATCTATGTCTGGAGTTCCCCATGACACTGTCAATTTCTGAAATACATGAAGATCCAGTTTCCACTCGTGGGGATCCATGATTTGTCTGCTTAACACATCTGCTAAGGAGTTCTGTGCTCCTGGCAGAAACCTTGCCTGAAGAGTTAGTTGCAAGCTTAGCGCAGTCTCCCATAAAATCATTGCTTGCCTGCATAGAGGATAAGAATGTGTTCCCCTTGCTTGTTGATGTACCACATGACAGTTGTGTTGTCTGTTAGAATCAACACCTGCCCTGGAAGAAGTAACTCCTTGAAAGCCATTAATGCAAACTGGACTGCTAACATCTCCTTCATGTTGATATGTAGATGCTGTAGTCTGGCAGGCCACTTGTCTTGTATCCACTTTCCATTTAGATGAGCTCCCCAAGCAATGTCCGAGGCATCTGTCGTTAAAATCTGACTCGCCTCTGGCCGGGTCACAGAGAGTCCCTTGTTTAGGTGACATTCCTGAGCCCACCACAAAAATTCTTTTTGAAGGCAAGGTATTATTTGAATGACAGTGTCCAAATCATGGCAGTGCTGTGTCCATACATTTTTGAGATACCATTGTAGCTTCCTCATATGCAGTTTGGCATTGGGAAGCACCAGAATACAAGATGCCATGAACCCTAATGCTTGAAGGACTGTCCTTGCAGTCAGCACGGACTGATGAGATAGTTGACGGAAGTAAAGTGATAGACTCTTTTGTTTGTCCGGGGTTAAAAAGGCCATCTGGGCTGCTGTATTCAGTCTCACACCCAGAAAGCACATGTCTTGAGAGGGTACTAGACTGGACTTTATTTCGTTCACAGAATACCCTAGGCATCTTAGCACTGCTATAACATATTCCAGATGCTGTAGAAGGTCTTCCTTTTCTTGAGCCAGAATCAGGCAGTCGTCCAAGTAAGGATAGATTTGAATTCCTTGTAGCCTGAAGTAAGCTATCACTGGAGCCAGAACCTTTGTGAATACTCTGGGCGCAGTAGATAAGCCAAAGGGCAATGCAGAGAACTGATAATGAGAATTTCCAGCTCGAAACCGCAGATACTTCCTGCAACTGAGCCTTATAGGCACATGAAGGTAAGCTTCCTTGAGATCTAAAGTTACCATCCAGTGATCTTTGCCCAGCAGAGGTAAAAGCTGTTGTAACGTCAACATCTTGAACTTGGGAATGTCCAGATAAGTGTTGAGGAGAGATAAATCCAAAATTGGTCTCCACGTGTTCCCCTTCTTTGGTACTAGGAACAGGCGAGAATAAAAACCTAGGCCCCTTTCTGATACAGGGACTGGCTGAATGGCCCCTATCTGGAGTAACTGAGAAATTTGCTTGTGAGCCTCTTTTCTTTGTGGAGGAGGAACGTCTGGCATGCCTTTGAAAGGGGGCAATGTATGGAAATAAAACCTGTAACCGTGGTGAATGATATCCAACACCCATCTGTCTTGAGTAATTAAATCCCAATTTTCTTTGAAAAGAGACAGTCTTCCTCCCAAAGGAGCTGCCAGACGAGAATCTACTGGCAGCTGAAAAGGCAGGTCATTGGGTCTGTTTACGAAAGGACTGACCCCTGCCCTCACCAGAAGTCTGAGCAGGAGAACTCCCTGTTCTAGGCCTAAAAGAACCTTGAGCCCTGCCCCTACCACGTCTAGACCTACCCCTAGACTGGGAATCATAAGCAGGATATGTCCACCCCTTAGCAGGCCAATTTCTACTAAACTTCGGAGGCTGCACCTGCAAAAAATCTTTAACAGTTTGCATAGACTTAGCTTTGTCCTCCATTTTCTTCAAAACTGCTTCCACAGGCGAACCAAACAACACATCAGACTGTAAAGGAGCATCCAAAATCCTTGTCTTAACATGCTCAGCTAAATTCTGATCCCTCAACCAGGCATGCCTGCGAAGAACAGAACTAGTGGCAGCCACCCTCGAGGAGGCCTGTACAGCATCGAAACCACATTGCAAAGAATGCTTACCCACTTGTTCAGACACATGAACCAAATCCAGCAACTCTTTACACTCAATACCTTCCGCCAAAGCATCCACCTTAGATTTCAATTGTGAAAGGAGATAATTTTGATATTTTAGCATGTGAAACTGACAATTCAACGCTCTCATGGCTAGAGTGGAAGAAGTATACACTTTCTTTCCCCACCTATCCAAAGCCCTTGCCTCTTTATCAGTGGGAACAGGATTTTTAACCACAGAGGCCTTAACACCTTTAGGCCCCTGAGAAACAGTTTCTGGGTCCGCCCTAGGACTCTTAAACAAATACTTATGAGCTTGGGCACCCTATAGTACCTATCAGGTTTAACAGGAGCAGGAGGCAAAGAATCAGGGTTCAGGAAGCCTCTGCAAAAACATCTTCCACCACATTCAACACAGGAGGTATAGCTAAGGGCCTATGCTGGGGTAAAACAAGAATTCCCTAAGCCTTTTCCTGGAATCAGAGTAATCCTGGCCTTCCCATTTAAAGTGCTCCCTCATGGAATGCAGAGTCTCTGAAAATGAGAAATCCTCAGGAGGAGAAGCTGTAGGAGTGGAATCATCCACATCAGAATCAGAATAAGGAGGATACTCCTGCAAATCTTCCGCAGAAGACTCAGAAGCCTCTGAACACTGTTCAAAACTATCAAACTCCTGATCCACCCTAGGCCTCTTATCAGGAGGGGGCATAGAACCTCTAATCATAGTAATCAAATCTTCTGCCATTTTAAGCATATGTTTCTTAGGTACAGAACCCGAAATGCTAGGAGAAGTCCCCCCTGAAGCTGAACATGGCCTACCTCTCAAAAAAGTTTTGGCAACAGAAGGAGAGGCTCTAACAACCTTGGGAAGAGAGGGAAGAACAGTTACCTGAGAAGCCCCCTCAGCCTGGCCTACCTCCTGAGAAGGCACATCCTGTAACAGTAAAGTTTCTGCCTGAGACTCCATAGAAACTCCTGGCAAAACCTCCGGCTCCACTGAGCCTTCTAAAGAACCGACGTCCGGGACTGCCGGTTCATCAACCCTGGGCTTCGCTGTTTCGTCCTTGCGCTTCTTGGACGAAGCGGGCGTCGGAGCATCCGACGGCATTTTATAATTGCAACGCTTCCCAAACACTAACCTGGCACAGTCTAACCTCCTCTTAATAGTGCATTTGTTAAACCTAGCACAAGAGCGGCATCCAACAACGTCGTGCTCAGGCCCTAAACAAGGTATACACAAGGTATGGTAATCCCTATGAGGTATCTGTTTCCCACAAGAAATACAGTTATTCACTTTTTCTGACATCCGGTTAAATACTGAGGCAAGAAAAAACCAAAATGTTCCCCAACGGGGTACTTAGCCAACTCTGATTCGGTCTGAAACTCCGGTTTCGGAAATATCTCAGAACGCCAACCTGCACTCGCAAAACTGCTTCTGCATCGGACCATGCGGCAAAAAAGACTGAGGATATGACGTCGGTCATGCGCATTAGTACCCTGACGTACTGACGTCAGTCTAATGCGCCCTGACCGACGTCAGCCATATACTCTGGTATTCGGGCCGACTGGGACAGCGGACTACCCAATAGTAAGGACTGCAGCAATGTGGAACGAAGAACATCGTGGGTTCATAGCTAACACGAAATGGCTGCAGGCTGCAGCTTAATAGTAGAAAAACTGGCTCCTTTCGGCATGAAAGACAAAAGATAACAAGATGTCTGGAATGGGAGCCAAAAAATGATCCAAATTCTGCTGCTTGGCCGAAATAGAAAATCTTTACCATTTACTGCCAGAGACCTTTCTGGTGGAAGCCTTCTGAGGGGCCAGAATAATCTTTCTAATGGGAGAGGTAAGCCTGCCCTGGTTTAGAATTATGGGAAGTGGACAAACCATGCAGGCAGACAAAGAGTCTGAAGGTTTGGGATCAGAAGATGACATGGTTGAGATATCCGATCTGGAAGGGGATCCAGTATCCAAGGGGGGTACTCCAGACAGACGAGACCTGAGGAGGGGGAAGTACAGTTGTGTACACTTGCTATAAATGTAGGTTTTCGAGTGCATTCACTGTTGCAATCATCACCTGTGGGTTATCTCTGCTGTGGTAACCCTCGGCCAACCTGAATACCAGAGTCAATGTTTTTCTGCTTCGGCTACATTCGCCTGTATTCTGACATGAGGTCGTCAGTGCTATAAAGCAAGGTAGCTGATATCAATACCATCAGTTTTTCTTGCCCTAACCCGTCAGAAGCACAAGGAGATAAGGTAAAAGGGTCCTGGTGGCTAAAAGCCACCGTGGGAAGCTTATGTCCCCCTACGGAAAGAGGACATAAGGGGTTTGGAGGGAGGAAAACCAGGACTGCAACAGTGAATACACTCGATCATCTACATTTATGGTAAGTGTACACAACTGTACTATGTTTTTAGTGATTCACTGTTGCAGTCCTCACCTGTGGGAGGATTCCCAAAGCTGAGGAGAGGGGTGGAAGGATAGGTTAGAGAGCCCTAAGCATAGGTCAGCAAGCCCTACAGAACTGCAGAGTCAAACCCTGCCCTAGACATAGAAAAAAAGAAGTAGGTGGTAATGCTTTGTAAAGGTATGGACAGAGGTCCAGGTGGCAGCTTCCAAGATGTCTTTGGTGGGAATTCCTCTGAGGAAGGCTGTGGAAGTGGAGGCTGCCCTAGTGGAATGGGTACGAACAGACTTGGGGGGGGGGGTTCCCCAATTAGTCTGTAGCAGAAATGGATACAGTGCGATATCCATCTAGAAATGGTTTGCTTGGAAATGGGCTTCCCCTCTGCCCCTGGGGCAAAGATGACAAGCAGCTGTTCTCTTTTTCTGAAGAGTTTCTGAAGAGTTTAGTACAGTCCAAATAGTGTCCGAGTTGTCTCTGCACATCTAGCGAGTGCAGAATTCTTCTCCCCTTGTTTTGAGGGTTGGGAAAGAAGTTGGGTAGGTGTATGGCCTGGTTGAGGGTCACATCAGATACCATCTTGGGCACAAAGGAGGGGTTAACTCCTCACAGAGACACTGGCTGCATGGAAAATGATAAAGGGCTCAACAGCCATGAGTGCTTCAAGTTCTGAAACGCTTCTGGCTGAGGTGATAGCTAGTAGGAAGGCAGTCTTCCAGGACAGGTATTTCAATTCTGTTGAAGCAACAGGTTTTAAAGGAGGTAAGGTTAGTTTTTCTAAAACATAATTCAGGTCCCAGGCTAGCGTGGGAGGCCTTCTGGGATGTCTGATATTAGAAGCCTCTTTGAGGAATTGTTTAATCAAAGGATGAGAGAAGAGGGGTAGGTCTGAATCATAATGGGCTAAAATGGCTGAGGCATGGATTTTAATAGAAGAGAAGGAGAGGCTACCTTTGAGTAACTTGGCTAGGTAATCCAAGATAAGTGGGATGAAGGATGCGAGGTACTGGCCCCCCTGGACTGGCTCCAGGAAAATAATCTTTTCCATTTCACTGTGTAAGATTTTCTAGTGCTGGGCCTTCTGGCCTCTGTGATAATGTCTAGGCCCTCTTTACTTAACAGGGACTCCTTGTTCGCTTTTAAAGTATAAGCCATGCTGAAAGACAGAGTCTGTAAGTCTGGATGCAGTATCTCCCCCCACACCTGGGTCAAGAGGTCTGAGATCAGGGGAAGCTGCTTGGGGGGCTGTAAAGTCATGCTGTGCAGTAAGGGGTACCAATGCTGTCTGGTCCAATCTGGAGCAATGAGGATGGCCTTTGGTCTCTCCTCCCTTATTCTGATCAGTACCTTGGGAATAAGAGGCACATACACAAACAGGGAGTTCCAGGGGAAGGTCAAGATGTCCCCTTCCATGCTAGGAGGTGATACTCCCTGGTACAGAACTTTTGCAGCTGGTGGTTGAGGTGTGAAGCAAAGAGATCCACCTCTGGAGTCCCTCACTCCTGAGTGATGTGCAGATTGATTTCCCTGTGGAGCTGCCATTTGTGGAGGGTCCAGTAACTTTCTGCTTAGGTGGTCTGCCAGGGTGCTGACCCTTGGTAGGTACTGGGCAATTAGGTGTAGATCCATGGAGGCGGCTGTGAGCCAGAGGTTAATGGCTAGCCTGCACAGAGGGTAAGATTGGGTCCCCTTATTTGCTGATATACCACATTACTGTGGTATTGTCTGTTTTTATAAGGAGAACCCCTGGCCTGAGATGGGGTTTGAAGGATGTCAGAGCCTTTTGTACTGCCATCATTTCTTTGATTGATGGGTAAAGGAAGGTGCTGGGGATTCCAAAGACCTAGGGTGCACCTGCCTACTAGGTGAGTGCCCCAAGCAATGTCTGAGGCATCGGTGGTGATGGTCTGGCCGGCAGGGTGGAGGATGAAGGGAAGACCCTTGTTATTGGCAGAGGTCTCTGCCCACCAAAGAAACTCGGCCCTTATACATGGGATCAGAGGGACAGAGGTCTCTAGAGACATAGTGCGGACACAAAGGTTCTTTAGATACCACTAAAATTTTCTCATGTGAAGCCTGGCCAGAGGAATTAGAAGGCTGCAAGATGCCATGCACCCCAGGGCTTGCAGGAACTTCCTTGCAGTGAGGTGACTTCTGGAAGGCAGCTGGGTAAAGTAGAGAAGCAGGAAGTTCTGCTTTTCTGGGGATAGCTTGGCCATTTGGAATGCTAAGTCTAGCACACCTCCCAAGAAAATGATCTTCCTGGTGGGAGTTTGCTTTGACTTGTTCTCGTTGATGGTGAACCCTAGGGAAGTTAGGAGAGATTTGACAAAGAGAAGGTCCTGGAGCAGCTTTTCTTTGCACTCTGCCTGAATGAGGCAGACGTCCAGGTAAGGGTAAATCTGCATATTTCTCTGTCTGCAAAGAGAACTGAAAATGGTGTGATCCTGCTCTGAAGCACAGGAATTTACTGCAGGATTCCCTTATGGGGATGTGGAGGTAGGCATCTTTAAGATCTAGGGTCACCAACCAGGCATTTTTTGTCAGCATAGGCAGCAGCTTAATGCAATGTACATATAAAGCTGCTTTGGAGACAGATTTCCTTCCCCTGCAAGTTCCCCCTTTTTAAGCTTCAATTCTCTCAAAACTGGCTTTTACTGCCCATCTAAGAATAAACTGTAGTTCCTTTAACAGATCTACAGAAAATGTCAGACTGCAGTTTCTGAACTTATTAATTTAAGTCTTCCTTATATGGAGTGCATTAGCTCAATTCTTATGGACTTCTACTTAAACAAGCCAGGCACCTGTACATCTGCCTAAAGAAAATCCCCACTAATCTTGAAGTTTTCACTTTGCTTTAATTTAACATGCTTAACTTACAGAAACAAAGGAAAACACTACCTTGACTAAATGTACATTCCTTAGTCAATTCTTGTAAGATATGTTGTGCTATCAAGAAAAACAGTATTAACTTTTATTTTTTTTTTAATATGAAAAACTCCATACACCCTCAAAGTTCAGCCTCTCACTGCTTCATATGTCAACATTATTTAACATTAGCTTTTTGCTTCCAATTTTTGTGTGTCAGACTGCACTGTAAGTGATAACATACTTCACCTTTTAACCTAACATCTTACAATAATCAAGTCGGACATTCCTCCACACATGCTATGCATTACTGTATTTATAAATTTGCTCTCTTTATAAACATACTTTTTACTACTACACTGCCTTTTAAAATGATGTTAAACCATTTAACACAAAAGATACAAATGAAAAAATACTTCACTTGCATTTATTTTCCCTCCATTTGGTTCCTCCATGAGAAACCACAACAAAATGAGATTCATAAGTTTTAGCTTCCCAAACATATTGAAATAAATAAAACATAAGCAGTTCCCTCACCATTTACCAAGTGCACTTTTGTAGTCTTCTGAACAGTTCTCACCCTTCACCATACCAGCTTCTGGATCAAACACAAAGTACTCCTGATTGGTGCTGCATATAGATCCTACTGAACAGCAAAGACGTTTACAACTTGTTTTCTCATCTTCTAGTTTATTTTTCTCTACTGACATTCAAACAAATTATCTGCTAGCCGATAACGGAACTTCCTCAAATGTAAAACTTTTACTTGACTTTTACTAGGGTCTCAGTTTTTACACTTGGAAAGTTCTAGCTAACAACGTGACTGTCTCAGCCAGTGACCATCTTGGGAGTCCCACTGTTCCATTAATGTTGTCAAACGACTGCTTCCCAGCCACAAAACCACAACAATCCATGTCTATCACTTCTGGTAAAATCATTGTCACTATCTTTAATACAGAGAAAGTACATGGTGTACACTTACCGCAAATGTAACTGTTCAAGTGTTTTCACTGTAGCAATCGTGACTTGTGGGATTTCCTGCCGTGAAAGCCCTACCAGAGAAAAAATCTCCCTCCTCCAAGAGCTGGCAAACGCCCTGACTGACATCAGTACCCTAGAGTATACAGGGAGCTTTTCTTGCCCCCCCCCCCTGAAAGTACAAGCCCCCCAGATGGACACAAAACAGAGAATCTATGCAAGGAAGAGGAAAAAAGGGGGGGGCTCCATTTGGCTTGAGAGGTTTGTACCACACTACCCTGTAGGCTAAGGGGGAAGGAGGGAGGGAAAGAAGACTGCAGAAGTGAGTACACTCTAACATCTACATTTATGCTAAGTGTATATAACTGTACTATGTTCTTTGTGTTTCACTGTTGCAGTCCTAACTTGTAGGATGATTCCCAAAGCTGAACAGGAGGGAGGAAGATAGATTAGGTAAATGACAGGATGCCCAGCAGAATGACAGTGGTGAATCCTGCTCTGGACTTGAAAAAAGCTGGTAAGAGGCAGTGTTTGGTGAAACTATACATAGATGACCAGGTATCAGCTTCCAGGATGTCCTTGGTAGGGGCTCATTTTACAAAGGCAGTAGAGGTAGCAGTAGCCCTAGTAGAGTGAGTCCTGACAGCCACAGGTGGTTTCTTACTATCATGGCTGTAACAAAATGAGATAGTGAGTAATTCATTTGGAGATAGTCTGTTTGAAAACCAGTTTTCCTTCAGAATCTGTGGCAAAGGCCACAAAGAGTTGGTCTGATCTTCTCAAAGTTTTAGCTCTGTCAAGATAGTAATGAAGCTAAATAAGTTTGACAAAAAAATAAAATAAAATACAAAGGCTAAAACACTAGTAAACAACCTCTACCTATGTCTCAACCTCTTCAACGGATCAAGAGTTTTCGGAGGGAAAGACAGGGTTCACATGCGAAGCATCGACCTGTGACCAGAAGTCAAACGAGGACATGACCAACAAAGAGCTGGTATTTAATTTTTCACAACACATTTTAACACCTGACGAATATGCAGTTCTAAATACAGGTTTAACTTTTGTTCCAGAAAAACATTGCTAAACAATTTGTTAGATATCTTAAAGTTATTTGGCACAGACTCTGAGGAGGAGACTAATCCCTATAAAGGAGCTAGTATGTATATACCCCACAGCAATGCAACAGTCCACGTATATGAAAAAGCTGTAGAAAGGGAAGTTTATCAGCTGTAGAAAAATCAACACATCAATACCTCTTACAACCTTACAGCTGAACAATTAAAAGTTGCAGACTCACTGGCTAACAATGAACATACAGTAATTAAAGGTGCTGATAAAGGGGGTGGTGTGGTAGCTCTTGATAGTGATCATTATGTACAAACTATGCTGGAGATTATGAACCCACAACTAAAAGCAATGTTTGTACAACTACAGTAACTGATGCATTATATAAAATGCATGACAGTTGACTATTTGACAAGGATTTATTACAATATTTTGTCAGTACCTCCCCACGGACACCTTTTATATATGGTATCCCAAAAATACACAAATCTCTACAAGCGGCACCACCACTGAGGCCAACAGTATTGGCTAGCGGCTGGATTGCCAAGCCCTTAGTCAGTTGAAGTGGTTTAGAATGCGCACGCACTATTTTTAAAGATATCAATGACTTTCTTAGTCAACTGTGTATATGGTCAAACAAGCAGGATTTGAAGGAAGGCCACTTTGTGATACTTGCTGTAGATTCATTATTTACCGTGATTCCAATAAAATAGGAATACAGTATGTGAAACAATATTTAAGTGAATATTCTGCATACACATTAGAGCATATTGAATTTCTTTGTGAGTTATTGCACTTGGTCCTTACAAACAACGTATTTCTCCTCTAAACTCACATTTGTAAACAAATAAAAGGTGTAGCGATGGGCACTTCGGTTAGTAGTACTTAAGCCAACAGTGTGATGTTTACCTAGACAGGCAATTTATTTTATCAAGTGCAAATCCTTACCATCATAATGTTATTTTCTACAGAAGGTTTGTAGATGACCTTTTCTTAATCTAGTACAGTTCTTTAGAAACTTTTATCAAATTTTATGAATATATCTAATTTAAAATGGAAGTTGCATTATATAGAATTGTTTTTCTAGACATTACCCTGACCAAAGATATGAATGGACACAATGATACCACATTATTTAAAAAACCTGTGAAGAGAAATTCCTATCTTCACAGAACTAGTATGCACTCCTCATTTCTTGTCAGGAATGTTGTCAGGAATCAGATGCTGTGTGTAGCTAAATTAAATACCATTGATGAAAACATGGACAAGCAGGTATGTAGTTTAGCACATGATTTTACCAACAGGGGCTACAGAACTGCTGATATTCACCAATCACAGGAAGCTACCATAGAAGCATGCAATATATCACCACATCACATTTTTTCAACTGGTCATATTATTCAGACTACACGCAGAAATAAGTACGTCCGGAGATGCACGTCAACATTTAATAAGAATACAAAAATTGTTCAAAACATCATATCTAAATATTGGCCCATTCTACTTGACATACCTGAGTCAAGGGGGGTATACTCAATGATAAACCAAGCTTCTGCTATAAAAGAAACATGACCATGAATAATCGATTGTGTTATAAGGAGCTGTGAAGACTCGGTGAAGACAGGTAAAGGCTGCCAGCCTAGCCAGATGGAATTTTGTAGAAAATTCTGTCACCTGTAAATATTAATGTAAACCACAGGCTTGTTGTCTTAAATGGAAAAAAGGCTGTTACATGTGGAACTGCAAAAATGTAACAGTGCACTCTGCTGACCAAGTAAAGCATGTTGTGACCCTTTGATATAAACACGGCTCCGGACGGTCTAGATGAAGGAACTCTTGCTATTGTTTTAAGGCCATAGTTAATGGCCAGAATTTGCATGCATAAATGTCCTAAATGGCTTTGCTTCCTGACCTGGTGTGAGCTTACTAAAGAATGTATCCTGTTAGCCTGGAAACCCCAGGGAAGTGTGAAGAATGATGTAATGTGAACCAGGAATGTGATTTTAGAAAGAGAATCAGAGAGCATTAAGCATTTTTGTCTTGACCATCCAACTCATCAGCACTGTCTTGCTCTATATGTAAGTTTATCTTAGACTTGTGTTTTCTCTTAGAAATAGCTAGAAACTAGAAAGATTAGACTGTGTTTTTCTGTGATGTCAGAACTGTACTACTGAATTATTTTATGTTTTGCTCTGTGATCCCTGAACTCTTGACTAGCACTGTGTAGTAAATGTTTTGACTATTTGCTATTAAATATTTTTAAAATCTTTCAACTGTGGCTGTTTTGTGTAGAGATAATTTAAGCTCTAGAGTACATTGCATATTTATAGTGATTACTGTCCAAGTCACTCCGAATAAGCCTCGACTGTTCAGTCACACTTACCTATCTGGATAACAATATTGCACAGTAATAACTGGACATCCTTTCATAATGGCCTTTTAGTGGCTGATAAATATTAGCTGGGTGGTGGCAGTGATTTCTACTGTATATTCTGGGAAAAGGGGGCACAGCTGGAGAGCCTGTGCCAGCCTTCCCCAGAAGTCTCTGTGTGGTGTATAAACTCTTCTCAAGGTGTGTGTCAGCTACTTGGGCAGGGACACGAAGCACTGGCTGGACAGAGAGGGTGCTGGAGGTTTTAGCTTGCCTACTAGGCTGATATCTGGACCCTATAGCTGTGCCAGTGGAGAGTCTTACTGGGGACCTGGAGAACAAGGGAGTGACCAGCCCCGGACTGACTGTGATCTCTGTGTGCTCTTAAAGGAAATTGCACTTTACTGTGTGTATTTGTTATCCTTTCCTCCTATGTGAGACGCCCCTCACTGGTGTTAGTGGTGAGGATTGAGGCTCCTTGATTGCTGGGCCAGGGCAGGGGCGTCACAGGAACAACCCAAAAAATCTTGTTTGTTCAATAGCTCAAAAAAAAGGAACCTTTCAGTGAAACAAATGTGTTATCTGTAGGTACATTTACACTGATAAATCACTTACACAGACAGTTACTGGTAAGGAGTATATGTTGCAACCATATGTCAATTGTGATACTAGCAACTTAATATATATGGCAAAATGTATGAAATGTGCAGCATACTATGCGGGTATGACCAATCAGAAGTTGAAAGACAAAATTAGTAGCCATATGTGTGACATTAATCGAGGTAATATAGCAAATGCACTCTTTTAAACACATTAATGAGACATATTCAACACTGTTTTAAATGCATGACTTTAAAAGTACTTTTTCTGCTCTCTGCAAGAAAGGGAAGAGCTTAAGTGGATTTTGAGGCTTAGAGCTCATATATATGCAGGATTAAATGGTGCTGTCACCTAAAAGCCCCTTTTGAGTGAATTACAAAAGCAGCATTAATTGATTTTATGTCACTTGATTTTATCTTTAAATATAAAGTTAGTGAAACTGATGCGACTCTTAAGCCTGATGAAGCCTTTTGGAGAAAGTTTTACTAGCATTTTAACCTTCGTATTTTATTTTGTCATTAAACTTAGTTGGTTGTTCTTTCATGGTTCCTGGGAATTTTGTTACCTTTACTTAATGAAAGAGGCCATACGACCTGGGTGCCTGGAGAAACTCTCTGGCTTTAAGAATATTGCTGTCCAAAATTTTTTGAAAGTTACTGGTCAGGAAGGATATGTTGTCTGGAGGCAAGAAGGCCTTTTGAAGGGTAAAGTCCAGTAGGGCCCCCAAGAACAGTATTCCAGTTGCGAGTAGAGTTTGGAATTCTTAGCGAATTACAGTGGATTCCAGGAAGGTAAACATGGTCTGTGTGCATTTAATGAATATCCTGGAAGCACTTGACAAGTCAAAAATAAGAACACAAAATTTAAAATGTTTAAAACTTGCTCTGATGCTCAAAAATCTTCTCATTGATTCTACCATGGGAATACGCAAGTGTGCATGCTTTAAATATAGAGTACCCATAAAAGCCTTCAGCAAAAACATGGGCAAGAGTTAATGAAGGGTCAGCATCCTGAATTTGGGAACCTCCAGGGATAGGATGAGGACAGACAGATGTAGAATATAACAGTAAGGTCCTCTTTTCTTGGGACCAGGAGCAGTCTTGAGTAAAAGTCCCTCCCTATTGGATGTAGAGGGACTGCTTCCATTGAGCCCTGCACACGTTGAGATTCTATATGTGAAAGAGCCTCTGCTTTTTGGGATGGTGGTTTATTTGGGAAGCCTGAATCTTTAGGGGGTACAGATTTGATCAGATATCCCCTGGAAATGATACTTGGTACCCAATGGTCATAACAAATGAGAAGCCAATTTTCTCTGAATCATGCCAATCTTCCTGTAAGTCTGAGAAGAGGTTGAGATAGAGGGGGGTGCCACGAAAGAGTCATAACTGCTCCCTACTAGGGACCTGGTGGGGTGGAAGTCCCTGGTCTTGAGGAAGTACAGTGCCCTCGCCTCAGTGTCTGGTGCTAACTCTGGTCCCCTTTCCCTGTGGACCTCTTTTTCACCTGCTTTGGGAAGGGAAGGACTAGTGTTCAGTGGGACAGTTTCTACTGAATTGTGGAGGGTGTACCTGCAAGAAATGTTTGATGTCTGCACTGACTTAGCTTTGTCCTCCATTTTTTTGGAGCACAGCTTCTCCTTTAGGGCCGAAGAGGAACTCTTTATCCAAGAGAGCATCCAAAAGATTGGATTTAACATACTCCAGCAGGGCTTGTTCCCACAGCCATGCGTGCCACCTAATGCCAGATCCAGTGGCTTAGGCCCTGCTGGCAGCCTCCAAAGCATTACATTCACGGTGTACGGAATGCTTGGTTACTTACGAAGTGGAGCTGCAAATGTCTAGTAATTCTTTAGATAAGCTCTTATTTTCAATGGTCAAAAGATTTTGTCTCATCTGTTCCAGTACAGTTTCTTGGTATTTTATTATGGGGCACTGGCAGTTTAATACCCTGATTGATAGAGTGACATTAGTGTATATCTTTTCGTCAAATCTACCAAGGGCTCTGCCTTCTTTATCAGTGGGTAGGGGGTTTCTGGATGTGCTGGCTCTGGCACCTTTGGGAGCAGGACCAACCACCTCTGGATCAGCTGAAGGGTATTTAAAAAGGTGCTTATGCAAAACCATTACCCTGTTGAATCTTTCAGATTTCTTGGGTGCAGGAGGAAGGGAATCTGGCTTCACAGAGGATTCCTGGAAGAAATCATCAAGCACCTTCAAAACTAGAGGAAAAGCAAGGGGTTTACTTTCTGGGAGGTTGAGAAGTTCCCTGACTCTTTTCTTAGATTGGGGTATTCCAGCTCTTCCCAACGAAAATGATTCCCCAGGGAATGTAAGTCTCCCCAAAGGATATATCCTCAGGAGGGAAGGCAGAACGCAATTTTTTTTTCTGAATCAGACCCCCCAAAGGATGCCAAAGAGGGGTCTTCGTCAAAAACTGAATCCTCTTGGTCACAGTCCTCCATTGACTCAAAAGAATCAGAAAGAACCTCTGGGATTGGAGCTCTTTTCCTTGTTTCTGAGGGGAGATGGGGGGTGGATGTCTGCCCCTAACCACGGAAATAATATCCTCTGCTAATCTAACCTAATCATGCTGGCAGGCCTGAGACTGAGAACTGGTAGGCCGGGAATTGAACGAAGATGGCTTCCTGGGAGGAGTCCTTTATTTAGGCCTGGGAACATCGGAAGGATGGACGCCAGGATGCGTCAAAACTGTAGTGGTAGTGCTTTGGTCGCAGGAAGCAGAGGTCAGCAAAATGGTCCCAGACCCAATTGACAAACCTAACACCAAGATTTGAGCTGATGTTGAGGGGCCCAATGGCATATCGAACTCTGAATGGGTCTCAACAGAGGCATTCTCTACCACTTCAGTCATGGGAGGGGGCTGCAAAAGTGCCTCACCAACTTCTGCGATAACCAGCCTTCGAGGGCTTGCAGATGCTGAACAGACATCTTCAGAAGGCCTGAGTTTGGGCCATTTGCATTTAAGAATATAGACACTGGGATGACTAATGGATGCCATACCATGCAGAGAACCTGGGTACTCCCTAATGACCTTAGCTAACATGTCTACCCTACACTGAATGGTCCTAGAATTTAATCAGGCACAGAAACGACAATTAGGATCATCACTGTCTGGACCCAAAAAGGAAACAAAGAAGGAGTGAAAGTCTCAGTGTGGATTTGTTTACCACAATGGCAACAGCTGTTAACTTTCTCTGACATTAGTTAGCAAAAGGAAAGAGTTCCCCAATGGGGTACTTAGCCTTCTGAAGTTTCTTTCTGGTGCAGACCAACCAACACACATACTGGATGTCTTGCTTAGGGTCTGATAGCAAGAAAAAATTGAGGTCATGAGCTCAGCAGACTCCACTTATACCCCAGTGCACTGACGTCAGGATAAGGCATCCGCCTGCTGTAGGATGGGGGGAAATTCTTACTCTGGTAGTCAGGCCAGCCAAGCTTCCTAAGTGGGAAATCCCACAAGTCAGGATTGCAATAGTGAAACACGAAGAACATCTGGAGTTTCAGTTCTCATTCCCACATGCTTTATCTTTCCAATGTTCATATTACTAGCAATATCACTTAATCTTCAAATATCAGTATGTCCCTGGCTATCACTTGTATCCAACAAGAAATTCCCTCTCAATGACAACATTAACACCAGGGAAAAAACATTCCCAGTTTGAGGGAATCTGTCTACTCATACTGCAAGTGTCAAATGCATCTCCAAAGGACTTCTGACTTAATACCTAAAGCAATAGGGCCAAGATTCCATACCCATTCTACTGATCCAGATGATTCAAATGCTAAGGAGACTTACCTGATAAGATACATAGCCATGAAGCCACTGTGCCTCCCTTTTGCTCAGTTGCTGTACATCAACTTTTCCTCAGATCTCTTAGATATAAACTCCTCCGCGGCGAGTCATACTATCTTCCAATTGTTCTGCAAGAGATAGTCAAACCCTCTCCCATTATGTAGTTTTCAAAATTCAGGGCAACTAGTCCCCCAACCCATGCAGGTAATGACAGCAGATCCCATTGTAGTCTGGGCTTCCCTCCACCCAGAAATAAAAAACTTTGAATATTTCCTTAGACACTGCAAATACTGTGGGGAAGGGGGAACTGAGAGCTCAGCCATAGCATATACAACTCTAGGTAATACAAACCACTGGAGGAAGCTTGTATTATTTTGGAAATGTACAGAATAATTTCTGTCTGGAATAAACTTTTACGTGTTGCGAAACAGCATCATGTATTAACTTCACTAAATCTTTAACGGAAGCTCCTATCTTCACTCTCAAACACGTAAAAGGACCAAGCCTATATAAACATGGGTATTAAAGTGTCATAGCTTGTAATGGGGTAGAGTTAATTCCAATTATCCTGGTATTCTCTAGGTTTAATGTATACCCTTATAGCATTCCAACTACAGTTGGGCTTTAAAATCCCACTCCAGCCCTGGGTCTGTCAAGGAGATCAACACTTCATCCAAAGACAGCCAAAGTTTAAGGCATGTCCTCTTATAATCAACCTTTTATGGGGGGGGGGCTTCTCAAGCTTTGTAACAGCAAGTCCATGTATAATGGAAAAAGCAATGGGGAAAGCACACATCCTTGGTGAGCTCCTTCTGCCCAGCTGCGAAGGGGGTAGAGAGATAAGCATCCATAAAGCCTTTAGAAGGGAAACAAAGGACTTGGAAAAGCCCACATGCTTTAGAAGGATAAACAGGAAACTCTAGCTAACTCTGCTGAATAGTGCTCTGCTTCAACAATTATTCTCAGAGTCTTGAATAAGTTGTTAGTAGTATTCAAGCCTTTAAGAAATCCAGTCTAAGTGTACTATTCTAGCAACAAGCTTGTTCAATCTCAATGGCAGTAATGAGATAATAATCTTACAGTCTGGATTCAAGATTGAGATGGGGTGATAAGTGGAGAAGTATACAGTTCTTGTCAGTCTTAGGGATAACCACAAATGCAGCCTACAGGACACCCATCTGTGCAACAGTTGAACCACCAAAAGGAATATCTTAACTTTTAAAATAAGGTAAACTTTAAGGGGGAGGCCATGCAAATGAGGGATCCTACCTTTCATTATGCCCTTTTTCACACACACTACTTCTATCTCATTCATTAGCACTTCAACTATTTCAAGCTCAAGTCAGAAGAGATTCAATCCCTAAAAAACAACCTGTTTTCTTGGAGTTGCCTCCCCTCCATCAGGATCTGCACACAGCTGAGAAGAAAAGCTAGAAAAAAAATCTCACAACTGTGCAAGGTCATACGTTATACTAACTGTATCAATGTGATTGACTTAACCACTTGCCTTTCTACCTCTTGTAGTCAAAGCCTCACGGCCAGAGTTTACCACAAGTGAGGCTTTGGCCTGTTCAACTCTAGAATCTAAAATGGTGCCTAACCATTTCACAGTCTGCTGATAATCTATCTCATCAACCCTAGACCCTGACCATCTCTTTTTATCTATCATGCATCACCTTCTTCTGTAGGAACTCTAGTTTTCCATATATGCCATTAAGCCACTTTCTAGTGGACTTTTTATACAGACCCCCATTTTTTCTTTAGAGTCTCCCAATAAATTCCTAATTCAAAATCCCTAACACATATACTTTTCAAACATTCAGTAAGGTTTTGCATAGTTTCACTGATGAAAACTGGACCCTCACACATGAATTAATTGAATTTCCAGTGTTTACCCTATTAAAACCCATCACTTTTCAGTGATGTATTTTTTTTGATACAGATATATATATATATATATATATATATATATATATATATATATATATATATATATATATATATATATATATATATATGGGTCTATATTACAATGAACTCACAGGAGTCCGAACGTTGTAATATCGAACCCAAATGTTCGAAATCCGAAAATAGCAAAGCCACGGCACACCGATTTTTTTTCCCAGGGGAAAAAAAATCAGTGGGCCATTTTCACGGCTTTGCAATTTCCTAAACTGTGGTGCGATCTCGGAGTTTGTATATTTAAGTAGGGGGGTATGGGGGCAAAGCCCCCCACATTAGTTTAAGCTTAAAGTGTACTTTTTTTTTTTTTGTTTTGTACCGGAACAGTGATCCCCCCCCCCCGGGGGGGGGGGATTTGCTGTTCTGTATTTTCAGAATCCTTGGATTTCGAACTTCATGGTTCGATATTACATCGTTCGAACTCCTGTGAGTTTGACGATGTAATATAGAACATACACACACACACACACACACTATGTACTGGTCATGGCTTGATGTTGTCATCAGGAGGTTATATAAACCAGTCTTCTTTTTGGCCTGAACACATTAGACACTAATGAAGGCTTTGCGTTGAAACTAGTTTAACTACGAATCTATGGACCAAAAATAAAGGGACCTCTGTGGCTGTTCCAATTGCTTTAAATCCCTTATCAGGTACATGCTAAAGGGTTCAGTGCACTCAATTATTGGTCTGATGACGGCTGAGTACAGTGGGACAATAATCTTCTTAAATCTGGATGGAATGACCTTACTTATAAGTTGCACCATGTAGAAAGACTTTCTCACTACCATGCACACAGTGTTAGTACAACAATGACAATACATGGCAGATTGTTTGAAGACAGACATCAATAATTCTTTGATGCATGAGTTGCGAGCATTAGTCATAACATGTATGGCTAATACTGCAAGAATGTTAGGTTATGCAAGGGAGCAATACATGTTTGAGAGGTGTAATGAAGGCAGTGGGTACTAGAAAAAGATTTTATCAAACATTCTTGGGTAAAAGGAACACAGACGGGAAATGCAATTGGTTGATTCAGGTAAAGGTACTATAATATTAGCAGAATTCTAATATTCAGCTAATTACCTCACAAACAGTAGGTCATATAAGATTGTAAAATACCATATGCAAGCTGACAGAACTCAGCAGGCATCCACAGTGAACATGACTGAGATACACAGGGCTTGAGTAAGTATAAAGTGTTTCTGTAAATGGTTATGAAAATTAAATATTTTAAACATTAATAAAGCAAAACAACTGTGATACTGTCAGGTTAGAAAGTTCAAAATTAATACTCAGCACTCGGATTAGCAAAATGCTGAAGTAACTTATTCATTGTACACCATTTAAAAAAAGAGTTACTTACTCAGCATTACATTCTATCTGTGCTGTCCATTTTTATTTTTCCTCTACTGATGGGTTCATATCTGACTTGGCCACTTATACCAGACCTTCGGATGCAAAATTCTCGAGCTCCTCTCTTTACCCACAATGCCCTATCAACCCTACCTACCTCAAACTGAGTTTGCTGTCCCTAGATATAAAGGGATAACATTTTAAAGAAATAAAGTCAGAAAGGAAAAGGAAGCTGGAGCTCAAACAAGGAACAGTGGTTCCTATAAAACTCGCGGATCTTTCCAGAAGCAAAGGGGGGGGGGGTAGGTGAGCAGGAAGCTTAGGAAAAATGAAAATGGACAACACAGACGGACCTTTATCTGATGATGTCCTTTTCATTCACTTCTCAATTGATGGGACGGGGTCCCTAGCAACTGGAACCATGGGTGGCTCTTGTGGAAGGATATTCTGAAGTACCACAGAGCCAAAGGCAAAGCTGTTCCTGGAAACCAGACCTAATTTGTAATGAACAATAAAGGTGTAAGAATCAGTCCAAGTTGCAGCTGCACAAATGTCATTTAAGGAGGCCCCTTTGACCAAAAAACTGAAGAAACTGCCATAGACCTTATGTAGTGAGCCCTAGGAGGTTTAGGCAAGGATAAACATTTTTACCATAGACAAAAGAGATGCACTCAGTTAACTATCTGGCCATGGTAACTCTGGAAACTGGCTTACCCAATTTATTAGGAAAGGAGGAAACAGATAGCTGACCTGATTTTCTGATGTCTTTGGTTCTATGGAGATAAAAACGTAGTTGCCTATTCACATCCAAAAGACGGAGCATGTACTCTCTCTTATTTGAGAAGTTTGGAAAGAAAACTGGGAGGTTAATGACCTGGTTGATGTTGGACTCAAAAGCTTCCTTAGGTAAAAAAACAAACAAACATGGATTGGTTCATAAATACACCCAGTCTTTGGGAAAAAGCAGGTAAAGAGGTTTAGAAGAGACCCTATACTTCGGATACTCGTCTAGTAATAGCAACCAGTTCCAAGACAAATTTTAGATCTACCTTGGCTGATGGTTCAAAGGGATTCTGAGCTAAGGCCTGAAGCATAACAGATAAATCTCAAGGAGTAGTAGGGCTCCTTTAATGGAGCACTTTTACAGAAAATTGGAGCTGAAAATTCAAGGACAGATGGCACAGGAGCTGAAAAGGGATCCAGGTCATTGCTGAGGATCCAGAAAATGAATCTCTTCCATTTACTTTTGTAAATCTTTCTAGTACACGCTGTTTGAGAAGATATCAAGATATAAAAGACCATGGAGGAAAAGTCTGGGCTGTCTAGCAAACAATGGAATTGGAGAAACCATGCAGTAGTTTTAGTCCTGTTAAGTCCAGATGAGTCATTCTTGTTGGGTGAGACAGAAGGTATGGAAAGGGAACCAGTATCCAGGGCAGATGCAGAAGGTGAGGCCGGAGGAAGAGCAGCCAAATTCTGATGAAGCAAAAAGGGTGCAGATTAGGATAACTGTGCTCTTCAACCAGAATGCTTTCTGTAGAAACTTGGGAATGAGAAGTAATGGTACACACAGAGAAGACAGAAGGGCCGACTGTGGACTACACCATCTCTCAGTGACTCCTCTGTTGGAAGGATCAGGGCAAAGAACCTGCTGCACACGTTTATGGGAGTATCATATAGGTTGCAGCACAGTTAGCCCCACAGATAGAAAATTCTCTCCCATCACTTTGACATTGACAGACCACTCATGAGATATCAGAATGGACAAGCTTAGTTCATCCGCAATCACACTGGATTTAGCCAGAATGTGTGTTGCTATTAGAAAGCAACCGGAAGAGATCCCTTATTGCCCCAGTCTCAGTGCTTTTTGAGAAAGTGGATGAGACTTGGTTCCTCCCCATCTGTTGACGTACCAGACCACTGACATATTGTCCATCTGAATAGCAATTGTCCCCACATGGGGGACCATCTTGAAAGGCCTCCAACATTAGCGGAACTGCTCTCATTGCCAAGACACTGATGTTTTGGTCTCTTCGGGGGACTACATACCTTGGACTCTCCTTTCCAAAGAAATGCCCCCCCCACCTCCCCCAGTTGGGGGGTATCCATGGTCACCATGGCCGTTGGCAGAAGGAGAACAAAGGGGCAACCTTATGTTAGGTCTTTTGGCTACATCCACTATAGAAGATACCATTTGCATGCCTGTATAATGTTGACTAGGGTGGTAAAAGGATGTTGAAGAATAGAACATTGAGTGACAGTCTATTGAAGGATTTGCATGTGCAACCTGGCCATAGGCACAAGGGTGATAGTGGCTGGCAAGAATCTCAAGGCTTGTAGAATTAGTCATGCTGGAAGAAAAGTATTTTATATTACCTTCCTGACTTGGAATTCAGTATCTGTATTTCAGCAGGATGAAGAGAAGTATTCTGATTAACTGTGTCCAGAGAAGCAGCTATGAATTCCAGACTCTGTGTAAGTATGAGATGCGATTTGTTGTAAATCATAATGCCTAGACAGGCCCCTTGCCTGTAGGAGTCGATGCCTGTTTGACACAGATAGAAGCCAGTCTTCTAAGTATGGAAACCCTCAGAATCCCAGTAGCTTGAAGCGAGCTGCTACCACTGCCATGCATTTTGTGAACAGACTGGGGGCTGTAGTGAGACCAAAGAGCAGTGCTGTGAACTGATTACTGGCTCTCAGACAGAAGTGCATATACCCTTCTGGAGCGCCTGTTTATTTTGCTATGATAGTACGCATCCTGAAGATCTATCAAGCAAATCCAATCATCCTTTTGCAGTAGTGGCAAAATGCACTAAATCATAATCATCCAAAACTTGAATACTGAACAAACTGGTTTAATTTGGTGAGATCCAGAATTGGTCTCACATCCTCTGTCTTTATTGGCACCAAGATTATTGCAATCAGTAAGAGCTCTGAAGTTGAATACAGAGCAGATAGCACAATCTGTGCCCAAATGCGCAGGCCCTAAACAATAAACACATCCCTTGTGGGCATCCGAATTGGGAATCTTATGCCCACATGTAATGCACTTTTTTAAAGCCAGTAGGCTTGTCAGACATAATTTTTTTAAATAAGAGTGAAGGAAAAAAAAACTACCAGCAATAGTATAAAAGGGCTATTCTACTGAGTATATCTAGGGTGGCCTAATGGTTAAGGTGTTTGCCTTGCAAACACAAGGTGCAGGGTTTGAGTCTCACAAGGGACAATTGGCTAGGCTTAAAAATGGCTCACAAGGGAAGTTAGCTTAGTACTAATCTATGAACCTATGAAGTAAGAGAAGAGTACCAGTGATGGTACTTAAGAAAGGTACTGACAAAAGGGTAGCTAAAGGAGAGCCGGAAACAGACAGAAAAAAATCTGGAAGGGAGGCAGGAGAATTAAGCTAGACAGAGAAACAAACTTCTTAAATAAAACTCACCAAACAAAGCTCTATACTAGTCCAAAGCTTGACAGTGACAGGATACGCATCTGAAGCTGAATGGCATCAGACGAGATCCGAGGTATGTAGTGTTGGTGGGACATTATGGGTAAAGGGAGGAACTTGAGAGTTTTCTATCCAAAGACCTGTTAGAAGCAGTGGAGTGAGATCAGTCTCTCGGATTTGAACCAATCAGTTGAAAAATGAAAGATACAGACAACATCAGATTTAAGACTAGTCTAATATTCAGATTAATCTCTCTTGGATAGTATGTTTTGTGCAGGGAAACAAGGTGACATCTGCAAACTAGCAGGAAAGCAGTTATATAAGTAAACTTACCACAACAGTAGATGTTCAAATGATTACTGCTGCAGTAGCCTTAGCTATACAGGATTACATTGTGGCAAGAATACAACAGCCTGCCAGCTTACAAAGCTTCAGGGCACTTTTCACACCAAGACAGCTTTCATGCCAACAAAGAGAGGGAGGTCAAGCTTGGAAAGCACAATGGTAGAACAACAAAAAGTCTATGTCCACATCCTGGCATCAACAAAATGCCAAAAAACAAAAGGGAGAGGGAGAAGCTACTGCAGCAGTAATCATTCAAACATCTACTGTTATGGTACGTTTACTTATGCAACTGTACTATTTTCATCGTGCTGATCCCTGCTGCAGTAGCCTTAGCTGTATTACATTTGGGAGGTGGAAGGAAAACGGTCCAGGAACCTCTGGAGAATGGTCCTGACAAAGCTCGATCTAGATATAGAGAAGGGATCAAGCTTACAGTTCTTTAGAAATATACATATAAAGTACCAAGTTACTGCTTCTAGAATACTTCTAGAAAACAACCGTTTCAAGAAAGACGCAGATGAAGCCATGGCCCTGGTAGAGTGAGTCTTGACCCTGTTTGGAATAATTTTATGGCGAGTATAAACAAAATTTATGTACTCACCATAATGATGCATCTGTGTTGTTCCTTTTCATTTCTTCCTCAACTGATGGGTCTCGGATCTAGATTGGCTGCTTTTTCTAGATTCATGGATCCTACTCTTGAGCTCTTCTCTTTACCCATAATGTCCCACTAACTTAACATACCACAGATCAGGTCTGCTGTCTCCAGTAATCATTGCCGATTATACAAATAATGTATAAAGCAGAAACGGAGGTAAAACTGGAGCTCAAACAAGGAAAAAGTACAGTTTTGTACCTACCATAAATGTAGATGTTCGAGGATCCACATTGCTGCAGTCCTAACTATTGGGTAGTCCGCTGTCCAGTCGGCCCGAATACCAAAGTATATGGCTGACGTCGGTCACGGCGCATTAGACTGACGTCAGTACGTCAGGGTACTAATGCGCATGACCGACGTCATATCCTCAGTCTTTTCTTGCCCCAGATGTCAGAAGACCCTAAAAAGACAAGGCCAAAACCAAAACACACCAAACATACCTGCACCAAAAATATATACAATATATACAAAGGTACCAGAATATAATCTCACCTACACAACCACCCCTAAACACAGAGGGGAAGGAGGGAGGGAAAATTGGACTGCAGCAATGTGGATCCTCGAACATCTACATTTATGGTAGGTACAAAACTGTACTATGTTCTTCATTCCACATTGCTGCAGTCCTAACTATTGGGTAGAATCCCAAAGCAGAGGTAAGGGAGGCTGGCAAATCATAAGGAAGCAGGAGCTGATAACATGCCTTGCAAAATAGCTGTGGCAAAACCAGCCCTAGACTTAGAGTAGAGAGGAAGGTGGTAATGCTTAGAGAAAGTATGCACTGAACTCCAAGTAGCTGCCTCCAAAATATCCTTAGTTGCCACCCCTTAGAAATGCTGTTGAAGTGGCAGTAGCCCTAGTGGAATGAGGCCTAATCCCAGCTGGAATCTCTTTGCCATGATGGGAATAACAAAATGCAATGCAAAACCCAATCCACCTAGAAATAGTTTGTTTTGACACAGGCTTGCCCTGAACTCAAAGCAAAAGAAACAAACAACTGCTGAGACTGTCTAAAATCCTTAGTCCTGCTTAAATAATAACGCAATTGCCTGTGTACATCTAAAGTGTGCAAAATCTTTTCCCCTTTATTTTGGGGATCTGCATAGAAAGTAGGCAAATGAATAGTTTGGTTTAAAGCCACACTAGAAACCACCTTAGGCATAAAGGAAGGATTAGTGCGTAATGATACCCTATCCTTATGAAAAATCAAAAAGGCTCAACCGCCATAAGGGCCTGTAACTCAGAAACCCTTCTTGCAGAAGTAATGGCCAACAAAAAGCAGTCTTCCATGACAAGTATTTCAGGTCAGCAGTAGCTGCAGGCTCAAAAGGTTGTAGAGTAAGTTTCTCCAACACAAAATTGAGATCCCAAGCAGGAGTAGGAGCTCTACGTGGGGGTCTTATATTCTTTGCCCCCCTAAGAAATTGCTTGAACAAAGGATGTGAAAACAATGGTGGGTCACAATCATAGTGAGCTGAAATTGCTGCAGCATGAATCTTAATGGAAGAGAAAGACAAACCTTTGTCCAATAACTCAGTAAGATATTGAAGAGCCACACTCAAAGTAGGCTCCAAAATCTCCAAATTCTGTGCTGCAGTCCAAAATAAAAATCTCTTCCATTTTTCTGCATACACTTTCCTTGTACTAGGTCTTCTGGCTTCCATAATCACATTTAAAACTTGTTGAGGAAGTTGAGACCTGCTGTCTTTCAAAACAGAATATGCCAGGCTGTTAGATGAAGAGTTTGAAGCTTGACATTGAGCAGATGACCGTCCCTCTGAGACAATAGGTGTGGAATCAAGGGTAAAGGCCATGGAGGCTTCCTTACCAGACTCCTCAGTAATGGGTACCAGTGCTGCCGAGGCCAATCTGGAGCTATTAAAATCATCCTTGGCTTGTCTTGTCTGACCTTTAGAAGCACCTTTGGGAGAAGAGGCAGAGGTGGAAAAGCATACACATGAAGATTTTTCCAACTGAAAGAAAGAGCATCCACTTTCCAAGCTGTGTGATGAAATCCCTTGTGCAAAACTTTGGCAGCTGGTGGTTTAGTGGAGAAGCGAACAGATCTATGTCTGGAGTTCCCCATGACACTGTCAATTTTTGAAATACATGAAGATCCAGTTTCCACTCGTGGGGATCCATGATTTGTCTGCTTAACACATCTGCTAAGGAGTTCTGTGCTCCCGGCAGAAACCTTGCCTGAAGAGTTAGTTGCAAGCTGAGCGCAGTCTCCCATAAAATCATTGCTTGCCTGCACAATGGGTAAGAATGTGTTGCCCCTTGTTTGTTGATGTACCACATGACAGTTGTGTTGTCTGTCAGAATCAACACCTGCCCTGGAAGAAGTAACTCCTTGAAAGCCATTAATGCAAACTGGACTGCTAACATCTCTTTCATGTTGATATGTAGATGCTGTAGTCTGGCAGGCCACTTGTCTTGTATCCACTTTCCATCTAGATGAGCTCCCCAAGCAATGTCTGAGGCATCTGTCGTTAGAATCTGACTTGCCTCTGGCCAGGTCACAGAGAGTCCCTTGTTTAGGTGACATTCCTGAGCCCACCACAAAAATTCCTTTTGAATGCAAGGTATTATTTGAATGACAGTGTCCAAATCCTGGCAGTGCTGTGTCCATAGATTTTGAGATACCATTGTAGCTTCCTCATATGCAGTTTGGCATTGGGAAGCACCAGAATACAAGATGCCATGAACCCTAAGGCTTGAAGGACTGTCCTTGCAGTCAGCCCGGACTGAAGAGATAATTGATGGAAGTAACTGGAAAGATTCTTTTGTTTGTCCGGGGTTAGAAAGGCCATCTGGGCTGCTGTATTCAGTCTCACACCCAGAAAGCACATGTCTTGAGAGGGTACTAGACTGGACTTTATTTCGTTCACAGAATACCCTAGGCATCTTAGCACTGCTATGACATATTCCAAATGCTGTAGAAGGTCTTCCTTTTCTTGAGCCAGAATCAGGCAGTCGTCCAAGTAAGGATAGATTTGAATTCCTTTTAGCCTGAAGTAAGCTATCACTGGAGCCAGAACCTTTGTGAATACTCTGGGCGCAGTAGATAAGCCAAAGGGCAATGCAGAGAACTGATAATGAGAATTTCCAGCTCGAAAACGCAGATACTTTCTGCAACTTAGTCTTATAGGCACATGAAGGTAAGCTTCCTTGAGATCTAAAGTTACCATCCAGTGATCTTTTCCCAGTAGAGGTAAAAGCTGTTGTAACGTCAACATTTTGAACTTTGGAATGTCCAGATAAGTGTTGAGGATAGATAAATCCAAAATTGGTCTCCACGTGTTCCCCTTCTTTGGTACTAGGAACAGGCGAGAATAAAATCCTAGGCCCCTTTCTGGCACAGGAACTGACTGAATGGCTCCTATTTGGAGTAACAGAGAAATTTGTTTGCGAGCCTCTGTTCTTTGTAGAGGAGGAATGTCTGGCATGCCTTTGAAAGGAGGCAAGGTATGGAAATAAAACCTGTAACCGTGGCGAATGATATCCAGAACCCATTTGTCTTGGGTAATTAAATCCCAATTTTCTTTGAAAAGAGACAGTCTTCCTCCTAGAGGTGCCGCCAGGCGAGAATGTACTGGCAGCTGAAAAGGCAGGTCATTGGGTCTGCTTACGAAAGGACTGACCCCTGCCCTCACCAGAAGTCTGAGCAGGTGAACTCCTGTCCTAGGCCTAAAAGAACCTTGAGCTCTGCCCCTACCACGTCTAGACCTACCCCTAGACTGGGAATCATAAGCAGGATAAGTCCACCCCTTAGTAGGCCAATTTCTACTAAACTTCGGAGGCTGCACCTGCAAAAATCCTTAACAGTTTGCATAGACTTAGCCTTGTCCTCCATTTTCTTTAAAACTGCTTCCACAGGCGAACCAAACAACACATCAGACTGTAAAGGAGCATCCAAAATCCTTGTCTTAACATGCTCAGCTAAGTTCTGATCTCTCAACCAAGCGTGCCTACGAAGAACAGAACCAGTGGCAGCCACCCTCGAGGAGGCCTGCACAGCATCAAAACCACACTGCAAAGAATGCTTTCCCACTTGTTCAGAAACATGAACTAAATCCTGCAGCTCTTTACACTCAATACCTTCAGCCAGAGCATCCACCTTAGACTTCAATTGTGAAAGGAGATAATTCTGATATTTTAACATATGAAACTGACAATTCAACGCCCTCATGGCTAAAGTGGAAGAAGTATACACTTTCTTTCCCCATCTATCCAAAGCCCTTGCCTCTTTATCAGGAGGAACAGGATTTTTAACCACAGAAGCCTTCACACCTTTAGGCCCCTGAGAGACAGTTTCTGGATCCGCCCTAGGACTCTTAAAAAGATACTTATGGGCTTCAGGCACCCTATAGTACCTATCCGGTTTAACTGGTGCAGGAGGCAAAGAATCAGGATTTAGTGAAGCCTCTGCAAAAACATCTTCAACAACATTCAGAACAGGAGGTATAGCTAAAGGCCTATGCTGGGGTAAAAACAAGAATTCTCTAAGCCTCTTCCTGGAATCAGAGAAATCTTGACCTTCCCATTTAAAATGCTCCCTCATGGAATGCAGGGTCTCTGAAAAGAAAAATCCTCAGGAGGCGAAGCTGAAGGAGTAGAATCATCCACATCAGAATCAGAATAAGGAGGATACTCCTGCAAGTCCTCAGCAGAAGACTCAGAAGCCTCCGAACATTGCTCAAAACTCTCAAACTCAGGTTCCACCCTAGGCCTCTTATCAGGAGGGGGCATAGAACCTCTAATCATAGTAATCAAATCCTCTGCCATTTTTAGCATATGCTTCTTAGGCAAAGACCCTGAAACACTTGGAGAAACCTCCACAGAAGCTAAAGTAGGCCTGCCTCTTAAAGAAGCCTTGGCAACAGAAGGAGGCCCTAACCACCTTAGGAAGAGAGGGAAGAACAGCCACCTGAGAAGCCCCTTCAGCCTGGCCTACTTCCTGAGAGGACACATCCTGCAACAATAAAGTTTCTCCCTGAGACTCCAAAGAAACTCCTGGCAGAACCTCCGGCTCCACTGAGCCCTCTAAAGAACCGACGTCCGGGACTGTCGGTTCTTCCCCTCTAGGCTTCGCTGCTTTGTCCTTGCGCTTTTGGCTGAAGCGGGCGTCGGAGCATCCGACGGCATTTTATAATTACAACGCTTCCCAAACACTAACCTGGCACAGTCTAACCTCCTCTTAATAGTGCGTTTGTTAAATCTAGCACAAGAGCGGCATCCAACAACGGCGTGCTCAGGCCCTAAACAAGGTATACACAAAGTATGGTAATCCCTATGAGGTATCTGTTTCCCACAAGAAATACAGTTATTCACTTTTTCTGACATCCGGTTAAATACTGAGGCAAGAAAAAACCAAAATATTCCCCAACGGGGTACTTAGCCAACTTTGATTCGGTCTGAAACTCTGACTTCAGAAACTTTCAGAACGCCAACCTGCACTCGCAAAATTGCTTCTGCATCGGACCATGCGGCAAAAAAGACTGAGGATATGACGTCGGTCATGCGCATTAGTACCCTGACGTACTGACGCCAGTCTAATGCGCCGTGACCGACGTCAGCCATATACTTTGGTATTCGGGCCGACTGGACAGCGGACTACCCAATAGTTAGGACTGCAGCAATGTGGAATGAAGAACATCTGGTTTCCAAAGTATGTCCCTTGGGTCTTCTCCAGGAAGAAAGGGAAGTGGGCTAGGAGGGTGGGAACAACAGAGATACAAATGTTATGTACTGACCATAATGATGCATCTGATGTCTTCATTTTCATTCATTCCTTAACTGATAGGACAGAGTCCCCAGCTAGATGAACCTTGGGTGGTCCTCATGGAAGGATTTTTCGGAGTACTGCAGTGCCAAAAGCAGTTCTGTTCCTAGAAATTAAATATAATTTGTAATGAGCAATAAAGATATGAGTGATAGACCAAGTAGCAGTAGCACAAATGTCACCTACTGATGTTCTCTACTCCAAAGCTAAAGTGACCATAGACCTTGTGGAATGCGCTCTAAGGGGCTTAAGCAAAGACAACCCTCTCTGGCTACAGACAAAGGATATGCAAGCCATCAAAGATGTGGCTAAAGTCACTTTGGAAACAGCCATGCCTAATCTGTTTGGTGAGGAGGACACAAACAATTGGTCAGATTTCCTGGAATCTTTGGTCCGGTGAAGATAAAATCAAAGTTGCCTGTGCACATCCAAAAGATGGAGTATGTATTTCCCTTTACTGGAAAATTCTGAGAAAAAAAATGGAGGTTAATGACTTGACTACTGTTCGACTCAGAAGCCACCTTAGGATGGAAAGGATGGATTGTTACCCAAGGAAACCCTATTCTTATGAAAAAACAGGTATAGAGATTTGGAGGAAATTACCTGGAGTTCAGATACTTGTCTAGCTGACGTAGTAGCAACTAGAAAAAAATGTCTTCCAGTGTAAGAATTTATGGTCTGTCTTGGCTGAGGGTTCAAAGGGGCTCTGGGTCAGACCTTGAAGCAGAACAGTTAAATCCCATGGAAGAGTTGGGTTCTTGACTGGAGGCCTAAGAAAAAAGGTGCCTTTCAGAAAAGTCTTGTGCGACTTAGAAGAAGCCAAATAAGAGTGATTTTCACCTGAATGAAAGCTGGAAATGGCAGCCAACTGTGCTTTTAAAAGTAGAGAAAATGGCCCCTTCATTTAAAAGGGAGGCTAAAAACTTCTAGAACATCGGAGGCGGGGGCAGAAAAAAGATCCAATGCTCTCTGGAGGGCCAAAATTGAAAATCTCTTCTATTTTTGTAGATTTTCCTAGAAGAAACCCTTTGAGAAGACAGGAGAATATGCCAGACCAGGGAGGAAAGCCTGTGCTGTCTAGGCATCAATGGAACTGTAGAAACCATGCAGTTAACTTGAGGCCTGTTACGTCCAGATGAGTCAACCCAGCTGGATGAAACAGGTCTGAACTGGTGTCTAGTATCCTGGGCGAATACAAAAGGTTAGGCCACAGGAAAGGAAACCAAATCTGACAAGGCCAAAAAGGTGCAATGAGGATAACTGCTCTTCAACCAGTAAACTTTCTGGAAAAATTTGGAGATTAGTGGAAATGGGGGATAGGTATACAGACTAATGGGAAAATTGTGAAGCACATCATCTCTTGATGATTTCCCAGAGAGGGGATCAGGGTGAAAAACCTGCAACACTTGAGGGAGGAAGTGAAAATATGACAGCACAGCTGACTATCAATGGAAAATTCTTTCTGCCACTTTGGCATTGAGAGACCATAAGTGAGGCATCAGAACAGACCTGCTTAGTTTGTCTACAAGAACACTGGCTTTTCCCCAGTATATGTGTTGCAATGAAAAAGTAGCCAGAAGAGACTGCCCACTACCACACACTCACTGCCTCGCGACACAGAGGCTAAGATCTGGTTCTCCCTGTTTACGTATCCGCCTACAGACATATTGTCTGTTTGGCTCACAACTGCCCTAGAGGGGAGAGCATCCTGAAAGGGGTTCAACGCTAGAAGGACAGCTCTCATTTCCAGGACATTGATGTGTGAATTTGCCTCTTCTGGGAACAAAGTATCTTGAACTGTTCTTCCCATGAAATGTCCCCCCTACCTCAGTTGAGAGGTGTCCGTGGGTCACTGCGGCTACTGGAAGTGGAACAACAAAAGGACGGCCTGTAAAACTGTCTGAACAGATCCATCAAAGAAGGAATTTCTTGTTTGATCCTGACTGGTGTGTACAAGGGGTAGTGATGAATTAACCACTGTGTACTGAGACAGTCCACTGGAGAATTCATATATGAAATCTGGCTAATGGAACTTGAGTAACTGCTGCTGCCATGGACCCTAAGGCTTGCAAGACTAGTCATGTTGGAGGAGAAGAATGAGAGCTCAATTCCATGACCTGAAATCTAAAGGTCTGTACTCTTTTTGAAGGACGATATGCTATCTGATTAACTGTGTCTAGACAAACACCTATGAACTCCAGAGTCTGTGTAGATGCGAGCTGTGGCTTCTTGTAGCTGACTGTGATTCCAATGGACACATGACTGCAGCAAGTAATCCCTTGCTTGTATAAAATGCCTTGTCGAAACAGTCAGATGCCTCTCATCTAGATATGGAAACACATGGAATCCCAGCAGTCTTAGGTGAGCTGCTACCACCACCATATATTTGGTGAACACCCTGGGGGCAATGATGAGACCAAAGGGCAGTGCTCTGAACTGGTAATGACGGTCTCCCATTCGGAAGTACAGACATCCTCTGGAGAGCCTGTTTATTTTGATGCGATAATAAAAGTCCTGAAGATCTATCAAACACTTTCATGTGATAGTACAAGTCCTAAAGTTCTATCGAGCGCATCCAATCAACCTTTCACAGCAAGAGCAAAACAGACTGAAACATGACCATCGGGGGAGGGGGGGAGAGGAAAATGTTATGAAATAACCTCTGGATATGATCCTTTGCACTCAAGTATCTCTTGTGATGGGCATCCAGTCTTCTGGGTCCAGAGACAAGTTCCTCCCAACTGCATCCAGAGAACAGCAGCCAAGCAACCTTTCCAGAGTTCTGGTAGGGTTTATCCAAGAAGGTATCCCTGAAACCCTGGTTCTGCGGGCCACATCTGCTGTGATGATGTTTTCAATTACAGCTCTTCTCTCTCTGTCTCTGGGTGGAACTATCTCCTTGTGAGTCCTGGAAAGGACCTTGGGACTTGCAAAACAAGAACTTTCTACCTCCTAGTTAAATATGGGAAAAGGGTCTTTAAATGGTAGAAAAACAGATCCCAATGGCAGACAAGATATTTCTGTCTTGCTCACTTATGAAGAGCACTTTCTTCACCCTTGGGCTGAACAAGGATGATAAATGAAAGGCAGCATTGATGAAAAAAGACTTTTGAAGGTCTCTGCAAAGTTGTACAAGGTCATTCAGGCACGTGTCCTGCCAGTTTTGCCCAAACTCGCTGCCCATGAGGTACCACCTGCAGAGTGGGATATCAGCCTCATGGAAGTACTAGATATAGACAGAAGGGTGGCCAGCTGTGAAGAAATCTTATTTTGGTCCTCCACAGATATAGACCTGGAAAGAAATTCAGAATTCTTTTGTCAAATCTCTTTGCAACCTTGTAAAGTGAACCAAATAATTCAGCAACCACTGACAAAGGCCACTGAAGTGTAAACGCACTTTCTAAACCTGCCCACAGCCCAAGACTCCCTTGTAGTGGGGTGGACAGATGAGCTCTGATCAGCAAGCTCTTTCTTACTGCCTGCTGACACAACCATGGCATCTACTGTGACAATCCCCCTTACTCCAGTGGGCTCTGTCTTTTGTGGGTGGGGTGCTAAAAACCTATAAGGTATTCTGGGGATAGGCTCCACAGTATAGGCCTCCTTCCATGCATAGTGTGAGACAGAGTCTATCAGCTGGGGATGGGGGTCACCCAAGATGTAGCTGGGTCAGACCCAAATGCCTCCAGGAACACTGACTCCTCCTAGGAAGGGAGGTTGGAAATCTATACACCTTTTTACTTTAAAAGTTTCAGAATTTCTCCAAGCAAGACATCAAGTGGAGATATGGTACACATTTCCCCTTCATCAAAGTCACTGCTCTCAGTGAGAGACTTCTGAGGCGAATCTAAGCATCTCCTTTTTGCACATTTGATTCCTAGGGATCTCATTGGTGGGATGGTCTGGTGAGGTTTCAGAAATGACAGGGGAGTCCTGAGGAAGGACTGCAGGCTTACCAGGTTGGCTGTCCTGGTGGAATAGAACTGAAAGGCTCAGTGCTCAAACCTGACAAAGAGGTAGAGACAGGATCCGAAGGGGGCAAAGATGTCTTTTCTCTAAGCAATGAAATGGCCCTCTCCACCAATTCAAGGTAGAAAGTCTAAGAAAAACAGTAGCAGGCAGCAGCTCAGCCAAAGTCGCCTGAGCCAGTCAGTCCTGAATCTTCCCACACCTCTGTTCCAAGGAAGGAGCTGGACTCGAGTTGTCCAGCGCCTAAGCTCCTAGAGGCAAGGATGGCTGTATTAATTTCGGAGTCAACTCCAACACCACACCCCACCCCTGGAGCCAGCTCTTCAGCTCAGTCTTTCTGCTCTAAAAGGATCGGAGCCAGGCAACTCAGAACATGGCCAAAGTCAAAGAATGACCTGTCTTCAGATCGGACTTGGACACTCTCAAGGATCTCAGACCAAAGGGCTCCAACTCCACAGATCGAATCAGAGAAGGAACTATCAAGTGAGGTACAGTGGAGGGCAGGCTCATGGGTCCAATGGGAGATGCAGATGGTATTACACCCATTTGGATCTGAGCTCTGAAAAACTCCCTCATCATCTTATCAACTTTTGCTCTGGACAAGCTCCTGGAGGACCAGAGGGAGGAGGTGATAGATGGTGGCCTGGAGTGTCTCTTCAGAGTCCCCTGCAGAAAAGATGAATGGAACTGAGGAGAGATAAGATTCGGTAAGAACCAGGGCAACTGGGTCCAAGGAGACTTGGGCTTCAAAGATGTAGGATCTGAGGATGTTGGAGCCAACTTTTAAGAAATTTTTGAAGGTGGCTCAGTTGTCAGAGTTGATTCTGGGGAACAATCACGGGATTGTTTCCTGGAGTCCTTATCTTTCAGAGATGACTCAGGCTTTCCTTTTTTGGACCTCTTAGCAGGGGGTTGAGACCCAGCAGCTAGAGAACAGGAAGCAGAAGGAAGGAGGACTCTTTAAAACCAATTTATTCCTCCGGTTACGAAGTGCTTTAATGCTGAAGTCTGAACAAACAGTGTGCAACAGATATCTAAATAGGCAGCACCCAAGCAATAAACACACTCCCTGTGGGCATCAGAATTAGGAATTTCATGCCCACCGGAACTGAATTTTTTGAAAGCAGTCAACTTATCAGCTATGTCTTTTAGACCAAATGAAAAAGAGAAAAGAAGGTTTTTCTTATTTATTTTTTTTTAAACAGTGGATGCATCAACAATGGTACAAAGAATACCCTCTAGAAGGTAAGAAAAAAGGGAAGAGAGCACAGAAAGGGAGTACTAACACAATGGTATACAGAACAGTACCCTCACAACCAATGGGGGGGGACTACCTGACAGAATCTGAGAACTTAGAAAGAAGTCAAGGGAAGACAGGTGAAAAGATAAGAAAAATAATCCAAAATGGAAGAAAACTTTCAACCTTTAAGGCAAAAACACCACCTGACTGCAATATGTGTACAACATAATATAGTCAAACATTATTAATGTAAACATTCTAGTAAATGTTGCAAAATGATTTACTTGATCAGTGTCACACATTGGCTGTGTGTTGCACATGCTGCAATCTTGGTCAAGGTCTTTATGTCAGTATTTTCTTCTTTGTATTGCCAAGTCCATTTAATAATTATTACCTTTGCCAATGTAGCCTAAGTTGTGGCCGAAAAGGGTCACGGGACCAGTTCACTTTCCATGTTACGAAAGTATAAATAAATATGAAATAGAAAAAAGAAGGGTGAACACGAAGAAATAATTGAGGAATGAGTAAAGCATATTTTAAGTCTGCATCATTCATGACAGAGAAAAATCCTCCCACTGTAGGCATTGGGAAGTAGCAGACTAATTTTAAGAGTCCTACTACTTGTCACTTGTAAATGCACAGCAAGGATCATTTACTGCAGTGAGTGTTCACACCTCAGCATAAGAGTGCGAGGGAAGGTTTGTCAAATCTTTTAAAACTACTAAGCTTCTGAGCCCCCGAAGCCTTTCTGTGTTGGAGGGAAGCCTTCTAGCTTATCAGTGGGAGTGTTAACCACTAGCTAGCCTGACTACCACAAGAGGAGTGGTTTCTGGCCCAGAAATTGTAGTTTATCGGCCGTTTGGGCAGTTTTTTCCATCTCTTTCAACTTTCTGGTTTAAAAGCCCGCATCTGCACTTGTTTTCCACCTTTCCTGTAACTATCTAGTCCAGATACAGATTTGCTGTATTCAGGACTGTTTGTAAGCTTCTGAGCCCCCCCAAGCCTTTGTGTGTTGGTGGACAGCCTTCTAGCTTGTCAGTAAGAGTAGTAAGCACTAGGTAACCTAGTGCTTACTTGTCAGTAAGAGTAGTAAGCACTAGGTAACCTATCTACCACAAGAGGTGTGGTTTCTGGCCCAGAAGTTGTAGTTTATTGGCTGTTTGGGGAGTTTTTCCATCTCTTTCAACTTTCTGGTTTAAAAGCCCGCATTTGCGCTTGTTTCCTGCCTTTCCTGTAACTAGTCTAGTCTAGATACAAATTTGCTGTAGCCAGGACTGTTTGTAAGCTTCTAAGTGGTGCCAAAGTCTGCTCTTCAATTTTTCCCTTAGATCTGCTAGTTCTCTTCTCTCCTGCAATTTTGCTAGCTAACTAGTTTAGCACTTTACCAGACTTCTTGTAGCAATTATTGTAGCACACAAAAGTGCTACCAGCACTAAACGTCCAATAAGGAAACAGCTCCAGTAATTATTATTAATGCCACCCCTCCGGGCATGTCTAAAGGTCAATTCCCTGTGCTTTCTCCTATTAACCTGGTAAACTTGGGCATCCTCAGGCAATGTAACAACTGCCTTGTGTACACTGACAATCCTCTCCTCTTACCTCCCAACACCCTGACTTGCGAGAGATGCACTTATATATCTAAATTGGAAGCCACGCACTCTCCAGTGAAGACCGGAATAGCTGGTCAGGAGGAGGAGGTCAACACTTGCACCACACCACATGGAACACATAGCTCTCCAGAACACACACCAGCACTGCCTTCAAATAAAAACACAAACCAAACATCCACCTTCCCAGAGGCTCTCAATAAAATCTACCCAAACAGCAGAGACCTCCAAGGCAGAAACGCAACTGATCACCACAACACAACACTAATCACGAGACACATAACTCTCCTTAACAGTGTGGACTCAACCAAAGCCCCTAAGGCAAAACAGCATGTCCAACACACTAGTCATAGGTGACTCAATAGTGAGGCACACTTATGTCCCTCTCACTAGGCTGAATAAGGAGAAAGTAATAGTCAGCTGCCTGTCAGGCACCAGGATCCACCACATAACGCATGCACTCAGGTCCCTCAACAATAGGTACAAATATGACTCTGTCATTGTACATGTGGGTGTGAATGACCTGAGACGTACCGCCATGGACTACATGAAGAGAGATATGGAGGAGCTCTCGGATTACGTAGCTCAGGTGGGTATGACCCTAGCCCTAAGCAGCATCCTACCATCACCCAGAATGATACCACAGTACAAGCAGAAAATGACTGATTTCAACAACTGGCTAAGTTTCTAGTGTCATTCTAAGGGGATCCAGTATCTGTCTACCTGGGATGACATGACTGACAGACCTCAATGCTTTGCCAGAGATGGCCTGCATCTGTCATCCCTGGGCTTCCAGATACTATCCAAGGCTCTTGCCACCTCTATAGTACCTTTTTAGGCAGTCTTCTAAAGACCAAATTACCACCGACATTTGTGCTGTAACAGAGACTTGGTTCAAGGCAGCAGAAAGCATCCCTGCACATCCAGGCTGTAACTCATTCCACACCTTTCGGCCCCAGAAAGTACAGTTGTGTACACCTACCATAAATGTAGATGTTCGAGTGTCTTCACTGTTGCAGTCATGACTGTAGGGTTCTCCCCTGCCGGCAGGCAGCCCTCGGTTGGCCAGAATCCCAAAGTCTGGGCCCGGCGTCGGCTGTTCAACCATGCTCCCTGACGTCAGAGCGCCAGGAGTACAAAGCTGACAGCCGACTCCATTTTCTCCAGTTTTTCTTGCCCCAGATGTCAGGAGTCCCAAAATGAAAAAGGTCCCATAACCTTTGCAAATACACCTCAGAAGAATGGCGAAAAAAGGAAATACACAAAAGTAAAAATAAGAGGGGACAGGAGGGAGGGAAACCCAGACTGCAACAGTGAAAACACTCGAACATCTACATTTATGGTAGGTGTACACAACTGTACTATGTTCATCGTGTTTCACTGTTGCAGTCATGACTGTAGGGTAGAATCCCAAAGCTGAAAGAAAGGGAGGTGGTCATAAAGAGGAAGGGGCGGCTAAAAGGCCCTGCAAGACTGCAGAGGCAAAACCTGCCCTAGACTTAGAGTAGAGAGGTAGATTGTAGTGCTTAGAAAAAGTATGCACTGAACTCCAAGTTGCAGCTTCCAAAATGTCCTTGGTAGGAACTCCCTTGAGGAAGGCCGCAGAAGTGGCAGCAGCTCTGGTGGAATGAGTCCGTATACCCCCTGGGATTTGCTTTCCATGATGAGAATAACAAAATCTGATTCCATGAGCAATCCATTTAGAAATGGTCTGTTTTGAAATGGCTTTACCTTGGGAACTTGAAGCATAAGAAAAACAATTGTTCTGATTTTCTGATGTCCTTGGTTCTGTTCAGGTAAAAACGTAGTTGTCTGTGTACATCCAAGGAATGTAAAATCCTTTCCCCTTTATTTTGAGGAGTGGGGAAAAAGGTTGGCAAGTGGATAGTTTGATTTAAAGCCACTTTGGAAACCACCTTAGGCATGAAGGTAGAATTAGTCCTCAAAGATACCCTGTCTTGATGAAAAATAATATAAGGTTCCACAGCCATAAGAGCTTGTAACTCTGAAACTCTCCTGGCAGAGGTTAGGGCTAACAGGATAGCTGTCTTCCAAGATAAAAACTTAATGTCAGAAGAGGCAGCAGACTCAAAAGGAGGCAAGGTTAGTTTTTCCAAAACATAGTTGAGATCCCAAGCAGGAATGGGAGGAGATCTAGGAGGTCTTAAGTTCTTAGCTCCTCTGAGAAACTGTCTCATGAGCTGGTGGGAAAAGATGGGAGGGTCTGTATTATAATGAGCAGAAATAGCAGAGGCATGTATCTTAATGGAAGAGGAAGAGAGACCCTTATGTAAGAGATCTGTCAAGTAAAGTAAAATTAAAGTAATGTTAGGAAGAAGAGGATCAGAATCCTGAGCCTGCATCCAGGAACAAAATCTTTTCCATTTTCCTGCATAAGATTTTCTAGTGCTAGGGCGTCTGGCTTCTAAAATGACATCCATAACCTGCTTGGGCAGTAAAGAAGAAATCAAATGCCCTGGATTAACCAGGACGCCAGGCTGAGAGTTCTGACATGAGAGTGTAGAACCTGACCCTGATGTTGGGACAGAAGGTTCAGAGACTGAGGTAAAACCCAAGGGCGCTCCAGGCATAGGTTTTTTAGAGTTGGATACCAAAACTGCCGAGGCCAATTTGCAGCCAGCAAGATTATCATCTTGGGCTTGTCCTGTTTTATCTTCAATAAAAACCGTGGAAGAAGAGGAAGAGGCGGAAAGGCATATCCTGAGAGGTTCCTCCAACTGAATGACAGGGCGTCCACTTTCCAAGCTTCTCTGTGGAAAGTCCTGGTGCAAAAATTCTGTAGTTGATGATTGAGATGGGATGCAAAGAGGTCTATGTGAGGACATCCCCAGACTGCTGTTATCATCCTGAATATTTTGGTGCCCAGCATCCACTCGTGTGGATCCGAAAGGTTTCTGCTCAGACTGTCTGCCAGAAAGTTTTGTTTCCCTGGTAGAAACTGAGCTTGAAGATCCAGATTGCAAGCTAGAGCTGTGTTCCATAGATCCATGGCTAGTCTGCAAAGGGGGTAGGAATGAGATCCCCCTTGCTTGTTTATGTACCACATAACTGTGGTGTTGTCTGTCCGTATTAGCAGTTGTCCTGGTTGTAAAAGATTCCTGAAGGCCAATAGAGCTTTCTGAATGGCTAACATTTCCTTTAAATTGATATGCAGGTGCTTCTGATCCTTTGTCCAAAGGCCCTGCAAACAATTGCCCTGAAAATGGGCTCCCCAAGCATAATCCGAGGTGTCCGTGGTTAGAATCTGAGTGGCAGGAGGCAGACAGAAGGGTTTCCCTTTGTTTAGAGCACATGCCCTGGACCACCAAAGAAATTCCTTTTGAAGGCAAGGAAGGACGGAGATCAGTATGTCTAAACTGTGGCAATGCTGAGACCATACACGTTTTAGGTACCACTGTATTTTCCTCATGTGTAGTCTTGCATATGGTACGAGAAGGATGCAGGAGGCCATGTAACCCAAAGCCTGCAGGAATGTCCTTGCAGATAGTTGAGTTAGAGTTGCCAAGGTTCTGAAAGTTGAAGCCAGCTGTAATTGTTTTTCGGATGTCAGAAATGCCATCTGGGTTATGGTGTTTAGAAGTGCACCCAGAAAAGTTATCTGTTGTGATGGTGTCAAATTTGACTTTTTTATGTTTACAGAGAATCCCAGGAACTTGAAGTTCTGTACAAATTCTAGATGCCGGAGTAAGACATCCTTGCTGTCTGCCTGAATTAGACAATCGTCCAGATAAGGGTAAATTTGAATTCCCTTGAGTCTGCAGTAAGCTACTACTGGAGCCAGGCATTTGGTGAAGACCCTGGGCGCAGTAGACAATCCAAAGGGCAGCACAGAGAATTGAAAGTGCCTTGATCCGGCCTTGAACCTGAGGTATTTTCTGCGATCCTGCCTGATGGGAATGTGTAAATATGCCTCCTTTAAATCCAAAGTTACCATCCATGCATCTTTGGACAGCATTGGAAGTAGCTGCTGTAGAGTAAGCATCTTGAATTTTGGAATCTCTAGAAAGGTGTTCAAGACCGACAGATCCAAAATGGGTCTCCATGAGTTTTGCTTCCTTGGGACTAGAAAGAGCCTTGAGTAAAAACCTTTTCCCATCTCTGAAAGAGGAACCAGTTCTATGGCATTCATAGCCAAAAGAGCTTCCACCTGGTTTAAGGCCTCCGTTCATTGATGTTTTGGAAGGTCTGGCCATCCGCTTGGCCTTGGCAAGGTATGAAAATGGAATTTGTAACCTCTTCAAACCACATCCAAAACCCACTTGTCTTGGGTTATTTGAGTCCAATTTTGATAAAAAAAAAAAGAGAGTTTTCCTCCGAGAGGGGCTTCCAGGCAAGAAGTTCCTGTAGCCCAACAGAGGGAGTCATTGAGTTTGTTTCCTTTGAGATTGTGACCTGTCCTCTCCTCCCCTAGGGGTGGAAGCAGTCCACTGTCTTGGTCTATAAGCAGCTTGTGATTGAGGCCTCCCTCTGGTGCGTCTATATCTACCCCTCTGAGGCCTGTCTGAAGTGGGAAAAGACCAATTCTTTGAAGGCCAATTCCTGCTAAATCTAGGTGGCTGTACTTGTAAGAAATCTTTAACTGTTTGCATGGATTTCGCCTTATCCTCCATCTTTTTAATCACCTCTTCAGCTTTTGATCCAAACAAAACATTATGCTGAACAGGAGCATCCAATAATTTAGCCTTTACTTGTTCAGGTAAATTTTGTTCCTTTAGCCATGCATGCCTTCTAATGACTGTGCCAGAGGCCGCAGCCCTACAAGAAGCCTCCAAGGCATCAAATCCACAGTGTAAACCATGCTTCCCAACCTGTTCAGTGGCATGCAATAAGTCATGTAATTCCTTATCATCTGCACAGGCAGAAATAGAAGTAAGTGTTTGTTTTAAGACAGACAAGAGAAATTGCTGGTATTTAAGCATATGAAACTGACAGTTTAAAGCCCTAATGGACAAAGTAGCAGAAGTGTACACCTTTTTGCCCCATCTTTCTAAGGATCGAGAATCCTTTTCAGTAGGAATGGGATTTTTGGCAGAAGCGGCCTTAACTCCCTTAGGACCCTGAGAAATGGTTTCAGGGTCAGCAGAAGGGTTCTTGTATAAAAACTGATGGGAATAAGGAACCCTGTAATATCTATCAGGCTTAACAGGAGCAGGAGGAAAAGAGTCAGGGGTTAAGTTAGCCTCTGAAAAGGCATCATCCACAATATCCAAAACAGGAAAAATAGCCAGGGGTCTATGTTGGGTAAGAAGAAAATCCCTCAGTCTTTTCTTGGATTCCAAATACTCCTGTCCTTCCCAGTGGAAATGTTCCCTCATTTCATGCAAAGTTTCCCCAAAAGAGAAATCCTCGGGGAGAAGCTGAAGGAATGGATTCTTCAGCATCAGAATCCTCATAAGGAGGGAAAGAATATTCCTGATCAGAAGAAGAAACTGAGGTAACAGAAGCCTGATCAGAGGAATCATAATAAACATCCTGCCTTGGCCTTTTGTCTGGAGGGGGATGTGAACCCCTAATCATAGTAAGTAAATCCTCCGCCATCTTGAGTAACTGTTTCTGTGACTTGGGAGCCGGTTCAGAAGAGGCCTGTGTTGAAGTCTTTGATTTAGAAGGAGTCTTTGCCTTTACTAGTAGCTGAGTAGGCCTGAAAACCCCTTCGGAAGCCGGTACCTGCACAGCGGCTCCGGACCCATCCGAAGGAGCATTGTCCGAAGGTCCTGCAACAGAAATATTTAAAGGCCTGGTTGGCTCCTCATGAGAGTCCGTTTCGGCCGTCGGTTCTGAAATGGCCGAGGACAGGGGCTGCAAAAGCACCTCACTGACGATGGCCGAACCTGAAGCTGGCCCCGCTTGTGCGCTATCATCAGATTTGGACCTCGGAGGCCTGACTTTATCCTTGCGACGTTTGTGAACTCTGGTAACCGGGACCGTATCCGACGACATTTTGTAGTTAAAGCACCTACCGAAGTAATGAAAAGCAAAATCGTACCTTCGCTTAATTGTACGTTGATTGAATCTAGCACAAAACCGACAACTAGCTACGTCGTGGTCAGGGCCTAAGCAAGGAATACAGTAAGAATGAAAATCCTTATGAGGTATTTGCTTCCCACATGAAATGCAATTATTAACTTTTTCTGACATCGGAGTGGAGCAAGAAAAAAGTTTCCCCAACGGGGTACTTAGCTTAGAGTGGAGAAGAAAGTCTTCAGACCGAAGTATATGAGAAAAATTCGTCAGGAGTCAGCCGACCGGCACTTGCGAACTGCTATCACCGCACGGCAAGAAAGACTGAAGAAAATGGCGTCGGCTGTCAGCTTTGTACTCCTGGCGCTCTGACGTCAGGGAGCATGGTTGAACAGCCAACGCCGGACCCAGACTTTGGGATTCTGGCCGACCGAGGGCTGCCTGCCGGCAGGGGAGAACCCTACATTCATGACTGCAACAGTGAAACATGATGAACATCTTAGACCGAAGCTCCAAAGGCGGTGTGTTTCCATATTCATAAAGGATGTGCACACCCCTAGACTGGTAGCCCAACATAATGCATCTGAGATACTTTAGTTGCAGCTAACATTGGGTAAGACAGCGATTCAGGTCGTAGCCTGCTACAGGTCCCCAACCATGTCTCAAGACTCACACTCCATGTTCCTAAGCACCCTGGAGAATATTAGGGTCCAACCTAACAGTCGCATACTGGGAGACTTCAACTACCCCTCCCATTAACTGGGAAAACTACTCCTGTACTAATACACTTGCTCAAAGTTTCCTTTAATTCATTAATTCCAATGCCCTGGATCAGCTCGTTCTTACCCCCCCCCCAGATGTAGCAACATCCTTGACCTGGTCATTACTAACATGGGGGACCGCTGCTCTACACCAATAGCCAACTCCTCCCTAGTTAGATCCGACCACAATCTAATCACCTTGGAAATCCACAGCCCTCCCACCCACCCCCCACTGCAAAGGTAACCACCATGAAAATCTTCTCCAAAGCTAACTTTGGGCTACTAAAAACAGAGGATTTCATGGCACCCATGCAAATAGGGAATAGCTGCATGATCGTCGAATCATACACCAATGCACTGAACGAATATGTACACAAATGCATGGATCTCGCCATACCCAATAGAACCAAGATGCTCTCCTCCAAAAAAAAGGAAACCGATCTGGTGGTCCCCTGCCATAAACAAACTCTACAAGTGAGAGGGTGGCCTAATGGTTAAGGCGTTTGCCTTACAAACACAAGGTGCAGGGTTTGAGTCTCACAAGGGATAATTGGCTAGGCTTAAAATGGCTCGCAAGAGCAGTTAGCTTAGTACTAATCTATGAACCTAAAACCCAAATATCTATGAACCTATGAACAACAGGAGAAAGAAACTGATGCGGAATAAGATGAAGTCCCAAGACTGGAAAAACGCCCTTTTCAGCCTCAACAAAAAGTTAAGATCCCTCAAGAACTGCAGCAGATAATAAAGTCAACCACAAGGCCTTCTATAGTTATGTAAAGAATGGGAAATAGAAAATTCACCCCACGGATCACTTCAGTGGCTTTACTCTATACAGGCACTGGAAAGTACGGTCGGGTGGCACAATGCTAGGGTAATCCTATGGGCTAGGCTTGTAAATGCTCCAGGGCAATTAGCCTAGTACACACCTATGAACCTATAATCTCCATGCCAATACACAGATTTGCTCTCAGCTACTGCACAATGGTACCTCCTAAACCGAGCCAACAGATATTGCCAATATACTGGTCGACAGATTCAGTGCCAACTTTACCCATCCCCCCCAAAGGACCAATCACAATTGCCAGGTACCCAGTATTACTGCTGCACAGGTTAACAGCACTGTCCAAGGCCAAGAATACAGCTTCTAAGGGACCCGACAATATCCCTGGCTGTGTTCTATATGAACTGCAGAGTGAACTGGCACAACACCTGTGTGCCCTGTTCAATCACCGCCTCACCCCAGGCTTTGTCCCTACTGAACGGGCACACTGCTACAGTCATCCCTCTCCACAAATGAGGGGTGACAATAGGAATTAAGACCCCATTATTCAGGCAGTCAGGTGACGTTGACTGGATCAGTGTGCATCAAATATCCCAACTCTTGTGTGGGCAGATCCATTCAGTGAGGAAGCTTGCGGTAACTGCCCCTAGCCATTTATAAAAGATGGAGAACCTCTGTTGCCTGGGCCAGAAGGAAAGTGTATCAAAGGAATGGGTAGAAAAGCATACAGAAACATTCCATCATAAGGAAAAGAAAAGGCACCTGTTTTCCAGGCCTTCATGCATGGAGTCTTGCAGCAGAGCCTTGCCAGCAGATTGTTTGAGAAGGCAGCAAATAGGTCTAATTCAGCAACTCTCCAGAGATGATGGATCAAATCTTGAAGACCCCCATATCCAGTTTCCATTTCTGAGGGTCTGCCTTTGTTATGGTGAGCTTGTCTGCAACAAAATTTTGCAGTGACAGAATGCAGGATGCCTATACAGTGAGACTGTGCCATGAAGATTTCGTATGTGGAGTCTTACCAGGGGTATCATGAAAATCACAAATGCCATGAAACTCAAAATCACAAGATATTCCCTCACAGTGACCGAAGTCTGAATGGAAAAAGTCAGGAATAGATCTAGAAAGAGATTTTTTTTTTCTGTAGAAGAAAAGGTCTTTGAACTAATGTGTCTAATGTTAATACATTACTAATGTGTGTGTGCTGATACATCAGGAACACAATCCTGCGTGAAGGAGTCAAAAAAGACACTTGAATTTCCTCTTGAAATCTCAGCTTGTGTTAGAGATCCCCCATCCAAGAGAGAGGTTCCTGACACTTTGAAAAATACCCTGCAAAGACAAGCAAGTCATCTAAATATGGAAAATGTGGATACTCTATAGCCTGCAATGAGCTGTAATTGGAGTTAGACACTTTGTTAACACTCTTGGTACAGTGGACAGTCCAGAGGGTAAGGCACAGAACTGCTAATGTGATCCAGACACAAAGAACATTAAATACCTGAAGACTGGAGGAACATGGATATGATAGGCATCTTCTAAATTTAGTGTTTTTGGGGAGACAAACATGGAAGGAGAGGTAACAGGTTGTGAAGTAAAAGCATTTTGAGCTTGGGCACTATCACGAACAGGTTTACGAAAGAAAAATCCACAAATGATCGCCAAGCTTCTTCTTTCTTTGGCATTAAAAACATCCTTGAATTAAAACATGTCCATACCTGGAAAGCAAGAACTTGTTTCATCATTCTCTGGGACAGCATGTGTTGAAGGACAGACTGAAATAAAGATGTGTGGTGAATGAGGAAATTACCCCCTGGAAAGAGGATTTCCTTCCACTGCAACCTGTAACCTTGATAAACAACCTTGAGAACCAATTTGTCTGAGACTGTTGCCAAACAGAAACACGGAGAAGGAATCAGAGACTGCTGGGTTCGGGGGGGGGGGGGCAAGATCCCTTAAATAGTCATTCTGACTTGTTAAACTGTCCTTGGTTTTCGGAGGTTACTGAATTCATTTTGGACCCCCCCCCCCGTCATTTGTTTTTAAATGTTAACTTACCAGCATTTTCTTGATACTGTTTATTTTACCATCAAAATTGTACAAAGGGTTACAGAATCCCTTAGAAAATTTGAAAGATGAGGGCTAAATAATCTTAGAGATTCCCTGAATCAACTTACCCCTTTCATCACACTTTCTGATAACCTCTGCAGCAGAGAAGCCAATCACTAAATCTCTAGACAAAGGAGAATTTAATGTCTCATTTTTCACATCATCTGAGGGGTTCTGAGAATGCAGCCAGGCATATTCTCAAAACAGTACGTGGGACCATAGCCATGGAGGCTGTATCAATTCAATCATATACACATTCTGCAATCAATAAGTACTGACTCAGGCAATGGAAGAAACTAAATTATTTAAAGTATATTTTTCCTCTAAAGAAGACACTACAGACAAAATATTCCTCATACTTCCACAATTAGTCAGAATAAACTTATCATAGGAGTCTGACAATTCAAAATTCTGAAAATCGAAGTGGCAGAAGCATACAGTGTTTTCCCTGTACTTATCAATAACCTCCCCATCCTTGTCAGAAAGACAGTGACACACATCCTAGCTGACAGAACTGGGTGAATGTGCGAAGGTTCTGGAAATTCTTTCTGTAACAGCTCATGATATTTACAGAGGGAATGGCAAACCTCAAGTGTTCTCCCACTGAAAACACTGGTACATTCTGGAAATAATCTCTGAGAAAGAGAAAACCCCAGGCAGAATCAGACACTGAGCTAACCTCGGAATCTGAATCACAAAACTGAGAGTAAACCTGCATCTATCATTTAATTTTCTTATTCAGATTTAGAATCTTGAATCTCTTCAGGAAAAGAGCTATCCTTTCTTTAACCAGAAATAACCTTATAAGAAAGATCAACAGCCTGAAATAAACCCTAAGCCAGACCCAGTAAATGACTCCTGTCTGAAAATATTTGAGAAGGAGCAGATACATATTCAGTTTTCTGTTTCTTTTTGACAAGAAAAATGGAGCTAACAGTGTTATTAATGGAAACCGTAGCTTCCCCAAGGGATGGGCACAACATTCTGAACAAACAGTGAGGTCCTTCCCTGTTCCATCTCCCAGGACTGAAACAGTGGCTCTCCCTTAACTGCTGAGGGGACCCCAACTGCCCCAGAGGACATGGGTATCCCATGAACCATAGAGGCTGAAGGTGCTGCACCAGATGGATCAAGGATAAAAGAAAAGTAGTTTGAGAAACAAGCATCTGCTGTGGTGACAAAGGTTGTTTCCTTAACTTTTTCTGTGTGCGTCTAGGACTGGCCATGAAATTGGTAGTTTGTTACATGGTCAATCTAAAAATGGTGCCTCTTGCCAGAGGAAAACAAGCAGCAAGCGTGGATAAAATATTCAAGTTTTTAAAAGAGACCTTTTTTCCATGCAAAAACACAGTAAAAAGCCCATTAAAACTCCCAGTCAGCCCCAAAAAGTAAAATACACACACATTCTCAACAAAAAAAAATGGTTGTTGATTACACTAAACTTTTAAAACTGACAGGAAAAAAGTGTGCTCCTAGTATAATAGTACAGTTAAGTGTTGTGATAGGCTGTTAAATCCCAAACTCCTAGCTTAAAAATAACTTTCCTAAATAGGAAAATAATAAAACTTTTTTAAAAGTGGAAGGGAACTTATCTATAAATAGCAATACAACAGCACAAGCCAACCAATGACACTTTAATGCCACAGAGGAGTGCTCTCTTCGGTGGCAGTAAAGCTCTGAAGGACTTAGTGTCCAAACCCGTCGAGCTGACTGACCATTTGAGCAAGTGGAAGGTTCCCTGAAGCTTTGGAATCTAGCCAGCTTTTATATCTTTAGCAGGATATAACCCCATGCAGCTAAGGCTACAGTAGCACTACTCAATATGATGAATACACAGTAGGCATCCAGAGTGAAGCCATCACTGTGAGATGTACACAGCCTGAGTTACTGAAGAGTGTTTCACATGGTTGTCATTAACAAATTGTAAATGTACTGCGATAATGTCATAGCACTGGGAAGGGGAGCCTATGTAAGCAGTGAGTGTCAGAAAATTGTGTACACATTTGGACAGCTAGCAATATATGTAACAATATGTGCAATTATTTAACTGATGTACACTGCATTAATTTTAGCATCATTCTAATATTAGCATTAATCTCTTATAAAAAGCAGGCCACATGTTAGGAAGTAGGTGGCATTTGCATGCTGATAGGATATGGCATGTACCCATAATGGAAACATTACTGTGGGATATGCAGTGCTTGAGCTAATGAGCAATGTATGAAAGAAATGAAGAAAATATGAAATTATACACATTCACATTAATAAAACAAAATGGTATGTATACTGTCAAACCAAGGGGGCTTGCACAAGCGGTAGGTGTTACCCAATTGTGTTTAGAGTTGTTTTTCTTGTAAGACAAACACAAGCACAGACTTTACTTGTTTTTGGCCCACTGATGATTGCTTAAATGATATCCTAATACTGAACCTAATACATTATGAAAGGCAGGTTGTGCATGATGAACAGTGTGATCTAACAGATGACATGATTTTGTGGACACATACAGTGAAAACAGTAACCAAGAGTAGTGTAAGGCTGTGGAGCATTTGCAATAAAAAAGTTAAGAAAATAGGACATTTTCTATAGTGACATGAATTTTGCAAAAATTAATTGTGATATAGTCATATTCAGGGTTGCATATGCAAACTGTAGGTGTTATTTGAAAACTGGCATTAAAACATGGTGGGTTACATAAAACTTTCACAGACATAAATGTTTGTTTCCTAAAACAGTTATAAATATGTGCTATATTTTTATATTATAATTGTTTGTTTGTCTTTTCGGCTTTTCCCGGTTAGGGGGTCGCCACAGCGGAACTCCGGTCCACTAATGATTGGCAGTAGATATTTACGGTGTCAAGTTGCCAGCCTGATGCCCAACCTTCAGCGAAGACACACCCATTCACGCATGTCTTTTGGAGGCCACTCGACCGAGGGGAGGACATGCAGACTCCACACAGAAGGCACTCCAGCCGAGAATCGAACAGGAGAACCTCTTGCTGTGAGGTAACAACGCTACCGCTGATATTTTTATATTATAATTAATATTGTAAAAGTTGTGAAGCCTACTGGCTAAGACATGTATGTCGCTGGCATATGCATAACACTAAGGCACACAACTTTGTCACTCACTCTTGCCACCTAACATGCAGAGTTCAGTGGCTTAACACTGGTGTTCTGAAATACTATGAAAACATGTTAGGCACAATTTGCTCTGAATGTTCAATATCACAGAAATGCAGTGTAATACCCAATCTTTTCATACATCACTAAAGAGTGCTTGATCACACAAAATTCACTCAATGATACATTGGGTCTATTACAAATACATAACCCTTGTTTCACATAATAGTAATATATTCTGTTATATAAAATACCATTTTCTTTAATACATATGAAATATAAATTCAATGACAGCAGGCAGGCTTCAGATACTAACATCAGTATGTAGCCCACTATCTAATGAACAGCTTTTTTCCCCCTTTTTCAGCAACTTGCATTGTTTCTGAGACATAGTAAGTTACATGACTTATGATTTCAGTACTGGATCTTGGGGAAAAACTCAGGAAGCAAGTGTTTTCCTGTCTTGAGTGATTTCAAGTAGTAAAGGGATTAATTTGCCTCTTGCTGCTTAGGAGTGAAAGACAAGAGCAGTAACTGGTTCAACTAAAACCCTGCACCAATCCAACATACTAGCACCCCACGTCCCTCAGCTCTTTTGAGTGAAGAGCTAAAAAGGCCCTTCTGCAAAACTACTCAATAAACGCACAACCCACCCCAGCTCTTCAACAGAAGAGGAAAAAAAAGCCCAGACTAGCTATTTCGGGCTGCCAAAATACAGGAGCCAATCAGGTCCTGTTTATGTACCCTGCCCAAGAACCTCCTTCCTCACATTTTTCTTTTTTTTGGGGGGGAGGGGGGGGCACTTTTTTTTTTTCTTTGAATCTGTAGCAAACTGCTTTCTATATTTGTAGTATGCATCTGCTACAGTTTATATCCAGCATTGAGTTGTTCAGGTTCTTTAAAAAAAATGTTTTTCTTTTGCAACAGTTTAGACCACACAGGCAGCACCACAGCATTCAAAATTGACCATAAATAAAATACCATCTTTTAAAAGCTGGCATGCATGCACTCACAGCAAACAGGGCTGGCCTTGGATGGCCGATTATACCCCCCCAACCCTTTGCACCCAGACAGTTGCCTCCGCCCATCCTAGCAATGCTACTGCCAAAAGATTTAAGGATGCCTGAGTAAATCCAGGATTTTATGTTTGATAAAGCACAAAAATAAACAGTATACACATATATTAAATCCCTAAGTGCAAATATCAAAATATGTTGAAATAATAAAGAAACTATAACTTCCACTAAAAACGCTAACGTGCATCCAACAGTTCCAAGTCACAAATGAAAATGCCACTGTGTAAAAAATAACCAACGATGATATTTATTCCACAACGTATAAAACGACCATAATAAAATTCCACAAACAAAATTCCACAAACGTTAAGCGCTTTCACTCATCAGAATGATGAAGCTCATATTCTGATGAGTGAAAGTGCTTAATGTTTGTGGAATTTTATTATGGTCGTTTTATACGTTGTGGAATAAATATCATCGTTGGTTATTTTTTACACAGTGGCATTTTCATTTGTGACTTGGAACTGTTGGATGCACGTTAGCGTTTTTAGTGGAAGTTATAGTTTAATCAGTTGGACTGAACGTTATTGCATTTTTATATTTGCAAAGAAAGTAGAGAGACCTGACAAAAAAACATCAGCACTGTTTGTATGTGAAACACCTTATTATGTGAAACAATGGAAACCATTCAAATTCTACAACAGCAAGCTTTAATTTTGGCAAAAAAGTGAAGTCTAGTTCTTTGCATGAGATGCGCATATGACTCACCCTGCAAAATCTTAAATTTCCATAAAAAATACCACATTTTGGGCATCTGAAAAGTAGTGACCTTACATTGTCACAGATTATTATGAAAAAAACTACAAACTGCAAAACTCAAAAGATTAACTCAAAACTAGTAAGAATGCATTAAAAATTGCTGTGGCAAGTTTGATAAACCGAATTTTCAATACGTTTAAGAAACTATTGTACCCCTGTAAGAACATAACCAAATAATTTCACTACAGAAAAAAATGAAATACATCCACAAATGAGACAAGGCAGGAAAGTGAACGCAATAAAAACAGCTCCTGACCTAATAAAAATTAAAAATATAACTAACTAGAAAAAGTAAATTATCTTCAATAAAAATAAGCCATAAAATAATCTATCCTGTGTACTTGTACAACTTACAGAAAACCTGAATATTTAAGCCAAAGATGTGAAGAAAAATGTGAACTATGCCACCTGTGCTTGCACAGAAATCCAACTGATTGACAGAAAAGCAGCAAATGCACAATATTTTCCCCATCGATACCATAACTTCATATTCAAAACTGATTCTTCTTTTGGGATAATTGGGGGACTCACAGAGAGATGGATTCATGAAATAAGAAAATAACGGTCATGTTAGAAAAGTAACAGTATCTATTATGGTCAGAGTTCAGCAAAGAAAGACTTGAAAAACCACAACACACACAGGTAATGGTCATGCAGACTGATGGTCTGTATTGCCACTAGGAAGACTGATGTTCTACTTTTTTCTGGTGGAAAATACTAGTAAATCACACACTTTTGAGGTCTCAGTAAAGGAAAAACATTGAGTTTTACAGAATTTGGCCATTTAGGTAAGGCAATTCATTCACTACAACCTGCATTTCATATATTTACTATTCATAATAATAATACTATAGTGCATTAAGCACCGTGATTACACTCCAAAAACAGTTAACTTACATCCTGGTTCAGTGCTACTCTAGAGCGAGACTTTAACATTAACATTTAGAATGGTGTCTAACAATTGTTAAGCACCCACTACAAACTCTTAGCATAGAGTCTGGCATGAAAAACAGACAGCACTGACCAGCATGCAGCAACAAGACATGAAACAGCTGCAATTCAACTCCCATTCTTGCCTGCTGTCTGCCACATTATGGCCACTATTTTGATGCAAACTACTTCTCTTAAAGGGCAATACATAAGCACATCAAGCATTTGCTTTACGAACAGAAGACATTGCATTTTTATTTATGATTAATTTTACTTTTGAGTGACTACTAGTACACAGAGCAGATAAATCTCCACGTACTACAAAGAATTATGATCAAATCTCCAATCATAATGGATTGTGTGTTTGCTTTACTCTCAAAGTGAATTTCTTGGCATCTATATCTCAAACATATCAGCTGGTTATTACTGTAATAATACATCCTGCCATTCTTTATTGGGTGCTCTGTATGCACAATCTGTTTCCATTTTTGCACACGTTGCACAAAAATTATAAAGAAATCAGTTTAAAATATATATTTTTAAATTTTTTATCTCACAAAAAAGAAATTTCATATTTTTAGATTTTTAGGGAAAAGCAAATCAGTGTCCCTGCTACCTTGAATCAATGTACTATGAAAAAAGCTCCTACTTAAGCATTTAGGTGACTAACAATGAAGTTTTAAATGTAATCAATAAGCACTTGTTCAAAAGTTAAAATTACCTTCTTCTAAAAGCTTCCATATGTGTCTTCAGCATTAAAAGCCCTCTTTCAATAATTGTAAGGCTAGACTGAGAATCCATCTCAAGATTACTCGATGCTATCATAAGACTTTCCATACACTTTGCTATGAATTCCTGTTCTTTTTCAAGACCAGTTTTACCTATAAAAAAAAAAAAAAAAAAGTTTAAACAGAACAAAACAGAATTCAACACTTTTGAATTGAACAAATGCAGTTCCAGCAAAGTCACAGTTAAAGGACACCTCCACCTAAACTTCAAGTTCCTAAAATATTTCTATTTTCCTTTAATCCAACTCCAACAGTCATTTGGCTAGATTCTGGTGCAAGTGTGTCCTGTCACAAAGGCCCAAGTAAATGACTCCCATTTCATAATTTATAAAGCTTCTGGGCAGAAGAGATCATACTTTCTATATATCTCAAATGCTTCTGGAGAATGGTGCCCAAGTCAAAACTAAGGGGCATATTGTCTGTACAGAATATGCTGAACACCTTGCCTCTTCCCACCTCTTGCCCTATCTGGGCTGATGAAAGAGGCTCCTGAGAAAAGGGAATACAGCAATTATGAGCCTACATTGTAGCACTGACCTCAGTTGAAATTTTACAATTATGCAGAGAATTACGGTTACTGAAGGAGTCGCTCCTGCAGAGTAATTATGGGAAAAGTAATAAAACAACTGCATCCACATGGAGAACAAACCCTGCAGGGCACATAGCTCTCAACTGTCCAGATATTCGCAGAATGCCCAGACTTTTTACTCATATTTTTGGCCCGTTTCTCATAAAATTGTAGCTTTCTAGCAAATCAGCGAGGACTAAAGTCAGAAAATAAGGTTGAGAGGTATGCAGGGCAGCTGTGACAAAACCTGCCTACCCAACTTTTTATGAATGAAAAAAGTGAGTACTGTATCCCACGTGGCTGCCTAACGGATACTATGAGCAGATACATTATTTTTTTAAATAAATCTGCTGATTGCTGTTATTCTGTAGCTTGGACTTTAATCTGTCTTCTCCAACTACTAGATATTCACAAGTATTCTCATAGCAGAAGTTGATGCAATCTGCTAGCCATGTAGATACTATTTGATTTAAGAAAGGCTTGCTCCATTTTTGGACTTGCACAAAGGAGACAACTGCTCAGACTGTATGTTTTTTTATGCAAGGATGAACTAAGCAGCCCCCAAGGGTGTTGTTTGGCTAGGGGCACCTTTCTGTCCTTTATTACTTTTTTTCTTAAGTAAAGAAACATTATATTCTCTACACATCGTGATAAAAGATAAATACAGTGCAGAAAAAAATCCCTAGCTGAACAGTGTTCTACAGGGTGAAGTGCTGACCAGATGGCAATGGGTAGAGATTCACAAACTGATATGCTAAGTGCACCTAGCCAATCAATTCACAATGCTCTAAGGAACAGAAAGCTCCGAAATACTCACAGGCAAACAGACATATAAAGCCAGACTGTACACATTTACAGGGAGAACCACAAACCTGCTAATGGCTCAGGTTTCTCTGGCTTTGATGAGTGTCCCAGATATGATTTCGTATTTGTGTCCCTTCCCCCATATATATTTTTTGTTTTTCTAATAAATTACAGTCAGTAATACCAGACATTAGCATTTTATATTTACTATTCCGAAATGTATGCTGATGTAAGTCTGCTAAGTCAACTTTTATATTTACTTTTCCTCTCAAAACTGTTGATTTTTCTAGTAAACATCTGAAGACCATAGTAGGTCAATAATACACGTCTTGTCGTTTAGAAAATGCATGCTGATGCAAAGTCTGTTGTCATACCTCTCGGTTGTCCCTGTTTTTTTCTCATATTTTTGCTCCGTCCTCCAAGATTTTTTTCCAGCAACTCACAGAGGATTTCAGTAAGCCAATAATGACAGACAGAAGAGTTTCATACTTCTTACCCATCAGGAGATGCATGTTGGTATAAATTTTGTTCTATGAACTTTTAAACAAATTACAGTAATATTAAAAAATGTTTATTTTATGCATTTGTTCATCAGGCAAGACCACTTCACACAAATGCCCTTTTCAGGGGTGATTCTAGACCACTGTCTAGTAAAGTGACTTGTTCAAAGTCACGCAACAGGCAAATGGATGTGGAAAGAACCGAACCCTATACCCTTTGTTTACAGGAACCAGCTCGTTAATATTTCATCATCTTAAACCTCTGAGCTACAAGACAAAATATTACTAATTTTGCAGCTTTGTTTCCATATTATTTTTACCTTGCTTCAAATGTCCTGAGCAAAGAAGTTGAGAGGTATGTCTGCTGTTCTGTTAATCCTTTAGGCAAATTACTGTAATATTTTTAAAAAGTAGCTTTGATTCTTGCCCCCCCCCCCCCAAAAAAATGCCATTTCACTTTCTGATTTCATATCATTCAGAAAATGAATGCTGTATAAAACTGCTATTCTTTGTAAAATGAGTGAGGCAAAAGCTATGTTGAGTAAGAGAAGTGAAATTGTTAGTGGTTATATAATGCAGCAGTTCAGTGTGGATGCAGTTTTCAAAGAAATTTGATAGTGCGGACAGGATAGCTATTGGTCTAAAGCTGGTGTAGGCGTGACAGGATTTATGTAAGCTTTCCTTCAAGATGACAGAGACATGACAGCAGATCTACTTATTACAATGGATATGGGGTACATTACAGCTTCCGTGGGGGTTGTCTACTGCAGGACTAGAAGTTTTCAGTTTTAACTGATTTTTTAATACTGGAGGTGAGGACAATCTAAAGAGAAATGGGTCTCACTATGCATGTGGGAGAGGGCAGTGGTACTAAGGGTCAACAGTTTGGGCATCTTTAGTAAGGCAACTGCTTTTAGGAAATAGTTGTTAAAGGTGTTTGCAATAGTTGCAGAAGTGCCATCAGGAGAGGGGATGGAGTGGGGTTTGTGGCCTGTGTTTAATAAATTTTATATACACGACCAGACTTTTTTGTGTTAATCAGCTACGACTGTTGTACATTACAGTATTACAGCTTTTTTATATCATGTGTTGCACTACATTGTGTTTTTTTTTTTTTTTTGGTTTGGACTGTAATAAATTTTCTTGGGATTTACTGATGTGCCAAACGTCCAGGCCTTGTCTGTCAATGCCATCAATTGTTTGGCATTTCTAGATAACCATAGTGCTGGTATGAGTTTGGCTTGTTTTCTCCTAAGAGAAGCGTGCTCATTTAGTACATCATTAACAGGTCGTTAAATTCAAGGGTTGCTTCATCTAGGGGGTGGTATTTTAGCATATTCCAGTTTAAGTGTGGAGATGAAACTGTCTATATAAAGGCTGGATAAGTTATGCACATTCTTGTACAGGTGTTGTTTTCATAGGTTAGAAGCTAGGTAAAGTGCTCACTTAAATACTCACATTATGTACCACGGTTGCAGATATTTTTGGTTTGTTGGACAATATCCAGTAGGGTGGAGACTTTACAGAAAGAGGATTTGTTTTAACTAGTTGGTGTATTAATGAGTTGAGAGAAGCCATATACCTTAACGGTTGTGGCAGAAGTCCAGTCAATATTCCAGTCCCAAAGGATGACAGTTTATTGGGGTATATTAGATCATACCAAAAACAGGATGTCCTCCATAGTAATGCTATTACTTCCTGGGGGAATATAAAGGGCTATGAAGCACACAGTTTTATATGAACTGATCTTGAGTAAGACAATGAGTACTTCTACATTGTTGAATATGTTTTTTTTTTTTTTTTGGGTTACAGTGATACATTAAGGTTACCTTGGTACATGAGGGCTATGCTTCCTGTTTTTCAATATTAAAGCCTGCCTCATAGAATAGGATAGGATATTCAGAGAGATTTCTCTCTCGCTTACTTCAGGTTTTATCCAGGTTTAGGTTTCTGTTACTGCTAGTATATCATGACTATTTGTCAGATATAAAGGAGTGGTATTCCGTTATTTCACTGCAAATGTTTCTTAGGTTAATGTTGATGAAGTTTAGGGTATTTTTGTTTTCTTTCTTTAGAATAGGGTGTTGTGTTTTAGTAGTACTGTTTGTTAAGGTGACTATGGGTTTTGCTGTGGTGGAAAGGACAGGGTTTAGGCATATAGTGCCATAAAGCTTCAGTACGGGTTGGGTTTGATGGTATATAAAATTATATTTTTCCTTGTTTTTTTCATTTTTATAAATGGGCATGTGAATGCTTGAATATGGAAGTGGGAAATGTTAAATAGGTTTTGGGCTATTGTGAAGGTATTTGAGGTACTACTGGTTCTGAGAGCTTGGTATTGGACTTTAGAAATGTGACTTGTATCTTAATACATTAGTGGCAATCCATTAGGTGAGCTAGGGTGACGGAAGAAAGCAATTATTACTTGTATGAGAAGCATTGCAGTAGTTTTATGATATTAACAGACAGAAGCTAAACATAAGGAATATTAATATGTTTTTATGTTACAGAAAGATTCTGTGCCAAAATGTTGGGATGGCTGTTATATTACTGTGTAGTAAGAAAGAAGCTGGTATGTGCACAATTACTACCTAAGCGAATAGTGGTAAAGTTTAGTATGGTGTAACTGACTTGGGAGGATACCATGGGTGGAATGGGTGATGTGAAGCAGGTAAGGGGCTGTAGGGGGTGGAAATAAAGTACTGTAAGTATTAACCGGAGGCGATATGAGGTGGTGTGTGTTTAATACAGACTGTACAGTTACTAAATTAGTTGATGTAGAGTGGGGGGAGACTGTAGAAGTTCAAACCTAATTTATGTAGGAGTGGGTGGAAACTGGGGTATGGTGGGGGAGCAGGTTAGCCCTGCAGGCATTCGCACAGCAAGGAGAAAAAAATATATATACAGCAGTAAGTCCTAAAACAGCTTCTCAAGGTCTCAGCTAGGCTCTACTGTTTAACTTGAAAACTAAGAAGGGTCAAGAGTTCATCTTACTGCACTGTACTTAGGGGAGATTCATAGGTTCATAGGTAGGTACTAGGCTATCAGCCCAAAAGCCTAAGTAAGCCTAGCCAACAAGGTTCCCTGGCTTATGCCACCCAAGAAAGTTATTTTCATATGCCACTGTCACGCAGAGACACAGAAGTGATCCCCGGGGTGTATTTCCTATTCCCATCCACTCATCAAGATTTTTCTTGAAGAGTGCTAATGAAGAACTTTGCTTGACGTAGATGGGTAGCCCAGTTCCAGAGTATGGGAAGTCTCTGGAAAGTACAGTTTTGTACCTACCATAAATGTAGATGTTCGAGTGCTAATACAGCTGCAGTAATCACAGATGGGTTCTCTGCAGTCAGGCGGGTCCTCGGTCGGCCGAATTCCAAAGTCTAGGTCCGGCGTCGGTTGTTGTCGCTTTCTCTCCTGACGTCAGTGAGGCAGGAGTATATAAGACACAGCCGACGCCATGTTCTTCAGTCTTTCTTGCCCCAGATGTCAGGTGCCCCCAGAAGGAAGGCAATACATAAATTATATATATATATATATATATATATATATATATATATATACATATACATGCAAGTCAGGTTGTATGAAAAAGGGGTTAGGCCCTAGGCCTTTACCAAGTGGGGAAGGAGGGAGGGAAACCTGTACTGCAGCTGTATTAGCACTCGAACATCTACATTTATGGTAGGTACAAAACTGTACTATGTTCATCGTGCATACAGCTGCAGTAATCACAGATGGGTAGAATCCCAAAGCTACGCACAGGGTGGTAGGTACTAGGTGGAACTGGGATGAGCAAAATGCCCTGCAACACAGCAGTGGCAAAGCCTGCTCTAGTTTTGGAATATAAAGGCAGGTGGTAGTGTTTTGTGAAGGTATGCACAGAACTCCAAGTGGCTGCCTCCAAAATATCTTTGGTAGGAACTCCTCTGAGGAAGGCTGTAGAGGTAGCTGTGGCCCTGGTGGAGTGGGATCTGATGCCTGTAGGGACAGATTTCCCATGATAGGAATAACAAAACCGTATGCAGTGGCCAATCCCTTTTGAAATTGTCTGTTTGGTAACTGACTTCCCTTGAGCCCCTACAGCATAGGACACAAAAAGTTGTTCTGATTTCCTGAAGGCCTTTGTTCTGTCCAAATAATAACGTAGCTGCCTATGGATGTCTAATGAGTGTAGCAGCCTTTCCCCTTTGTTTTGAGGATTGGGGTAAAAGGTAGGTAAGTGTATGGCTTTATTTAAAGCTACCCTGGATACCACTTTAGGCATAAAGGACGGGTTGGTACGAAGGGAAACCCTGTCCTGATGGAAGATGAGAAAGGGCTGCACCGCCATGAGGGCCTGTAGTTCCGAAACCCTACGAGCTGAAGTGATGGCCAGAAGGAAGGCTGTTTTCCAGGACAAATATTGCAAATCTGTTGAGGCAGCTGGTTCAAAAGGAGGCAATGTTAATTTTTCTAGAATGTAATTAAGATCCCAGGCTGGTATTGGTTGTTTCCTTGGTGGTCTTATATTCTTAGCCCCTCTGAGGAACTGCCATAAGAGTGGGTGAGAAAATAAGGGTGGATCCGTGTTGAATTCTGCAGAAATGGCTGAGGCATGGATTTTTATGGAGGAAAATGAAAGTCCACTGTTCAGCAGCTCAGCTAGATACTGTAATACCTGAGGCAAATTCAGTTTTCTAGGGTCCTGGCCTTTTTTCTCATTCCAAGAGCAAAACCATTTCCATTTTGCGGAGTAAGCCTTTCTAGTAGATGGCCTTCTGGCCTCCAAAATGACATCCTGCACCTCTTTGGGGAGTAGGGTCTGTTGTGGTGTTAAGGAATTTTCCATGCAGCGAGATTGAGTGTTTTCAGCTGACTGTGAAGAGTTTTGTAGCTGTGCTGAGTCAGCAGAAGAGGCATTAGAGGTAGGGACCGGGGAGGAGTATGTGTTAGGCTCCTCAGGAGTGGGTACCAGTGTTGCCTTGGCCAATCTGGAGCAATCAGTATCATCTTCGGTCTGTCTGCTCTTGCTTTCAAGAGCACCTTGGGCAGAAGAGGCAGAGGTGGGAAAGCGTAAACTGTCCATGCTGTCCAACTGAATGAAAGGGCGTCCACCCTCCAGGCCTTTGGATGAAAGGTCCTTGAACAAAACTTTTCCAACTGATGATTCCTGTGGGAGGCAAAGAAATCTATATCTGGCCTCCCCCACGTTTGGATTATCTCTGTAAACACCTGAGGATGCAACTTCCATTCATGTGGATCTGTCATATTTCTGCTTAGATTGTCTGCCAGCGTGTTTTCCAATCCTGGCAAGTACTGTGCTTGAAGTTCGATTTGCCATTCCAGAGCCAAGTTCCAAAGTGTCATGGCTAGTCTGCACAAGGGGTATGAATGTGTTCCTCCTTGTTTGTTTATGTACCACATTACTGTGGTGTTGTCTGTTCTTATCAGTAATTGTCCTGGATGCAGGAGGTCCTTGAAAGCTGTAATTGCATTTATCACTGCTAGCATTTCTTTTTGATTTATGTGAAGGTGCTTTTCCTTTTGGGACCATTTGCCCTGAATGCACCTGTCTGTCATGTGCACCCCCCAGGCGTAATCTGAGGCGTCTGTTGTGATGACTTGATTTGCTTGAGGCTTGCAGAATGGGAGACCTGTGTTTGCTTGACATGCTTGGGCCCACCATCGAAATTCCTTTTGCAAACATGGAATTATTGGTATTACTGTTTCCGAACTGTGACTGTGTTGAGACCATAGGTTTTTTAGGTACCATTGAAGTTTCCTCATATGCAACTTTGCACATGGGATTAAAAGAATGCAAGATGCCATGAAGCCCAGAGCCTGCAGGATTTTCCTTGCAGTAAGCCTGGTACATTTTGCTAGTATTTTGAAGTACTGAGTTAGTTGTCCCTGTTTTTCTGGCGTAAGATAGGCCATCTGGGTGTTTGTGTCCAAGTTGGCACCCAGGAAAGTTATTTTCTGAGATGGTGTTAGCCTGGATTTCTCTTTGTTGATTGTGTATCCCAGAGAATGCAGTAACCGTGTTACATAAGCGAGATGTTCCAGAAGTATGTGCTTGCTGTCCGCCTGGATCAGGCAGTCGTCCAAATAAGGGTAAATTTGTATCCCTTGAAGTCTGCAGTAGGCAATCACTGATGCCAGGCATTTTGTGAATACTCTGGGCGCAGTAGATAAGCCAAAGGGCAATGCAGAGAATTGATAGTGGATTGAACCTGCAAGAAATCTGAGGTATCTTCTGCAGCTTTGTCTGATTGGGACATGCAGGTATGCCTCCTTGAGGTCCAATGTTACCAGCCAAAACTCCTTGCCCAGCATGGGAAGAAGCTGCTGCAATGTGAGCATCTTGAATTTTGGTACGAGTAAAAATGTGTTTAGGATGGATAAGTCCAAAATGGGTCTCCAGTCGGTTCCTTTCCTTGGTACCAAAAAAGTCTGGAATAAAAACCTTGACCTTGTTCGTGAGTAGGTACCTCTTGAACAGCTCTCATGTCTATGAGCTTTGAAATTTGTAGTTGTGCCTCTGCCCTTTGATTGTGTGGCAGGTTTGGCATGCCTCTCATTTTTGGAAGAGTGTGGAAATGAAATCTGTAGCCTCTGTTTATAACGTCCAGGATCCATTTGTCTGTTGTGATAATATGCCAATTTCTTGTAAATAATGCCAGCTTTCCTCCCAAGGGTGCTGCCAGCTGAGACTTGCTTGGCATGGAAATGAGGGAGTCATTGGGTTTGTTTCCTGTATAGTTGTGCACTGTCTTCGCCACCTCTTGGTGCTGGAGTTTGCCATTGCCTGCCTCTATATGATCCTTGTGATTGCCCTCTGCCCCTTGTGCGTCTGTATCTACCTCTTTGGGGCTTGTCAGTGGCTGGAAAGGACCAGTTTTTTGAAGGCCAATTTCTGATAAAACGTGGTGGTTGGACCTGTAGAAAAGCTTTGACAGTTTGCATAGATTTGGCTTTTTCTTCCATTTTCCGTAATATCTCCTCAGCATTAGTACCAAACAGCACATCCTTTTGTAAAGGAGCATCTAGAAGCTTAGCTTTCACATGATCAGGCAAGCTTTGTTCCCTAAGCCAGGCATGTCTACAAATGACTGATCCTGTAGCAGCAGCTCTACTTGAGGCCTCTACGGCATCATAGCCACATTGTAAGGTGTGTTTACCCACTTGTTCTGCACTATACATCATATCCTGCAACTCCTTCAAATCTGGTTGTTCAGGTTGAGACATTTTATTCCTTAATTGTGATAACAGGAACTGTTGATATTTAAGCATATGAAACTGACAATTTAAGGCCCTCATGGCTAGGGTGGCAGAGGTACATACTTTTTTCCCCCACCTTTCTAAGGATCTTGACTCTCTTTCAGCAGGTAGTGGATTCTAAGCAGTAGAGGCCTTCAATCCCTTGGGGCCTTGAGAAATGGTTTCAGGGTCAGCATTATGGCTTTTGTAGAGAAATTGGTGAGAGTTAGGAACTCTGTAGTACCTATCAGGTTTGACTGGGGCAGGAGGCAGGGAATCCGGGTTAAGGCAAGCCTCCGAATAAACATCATCAAGTATGTCCAAGACAGGAGGTACCGCCAGAGGTCTGTGTTGAGGTAACAAAAGAAATTCCCTAAGTCTTTTCTTGGAATCGGAAAAGTCTTGGCCTTCCCAATGGAAGTGTTCCCTCAAAGTGTGCAAGGTTTCCCCAAAGGAGAAATCCTCAGGAGGAGATACAGAAGGAATGGACTGCTCTGCATCCGAATCTTCAAAAGGGGAGTAAGAGTGTTCCTCTACATCAGAATGTTCTGATAAAATGGAGCCCTGATCAGAAGAGGGAGAATCTTCCTCCACTCTGGGTCTCTTGTCTGGAGGGGGCTGGGAACCCCTGATAAGAGTAATTAAATCCTCAGCCATTTTAAGCATCTGCCTGGCTGATTTGGATTTAGTAAAGGCCTTAATAGAAAAGGAAGATGAGGGTCTAAAGACACCATGGGTGGAAGTGGACCTGTCCACATTAGGAGGCTCAACACTCACAATGGCTTTGGTGGTTGTAGTCTGGGAAAGGGCCGAGGTACCTGCGGTCTCGGTTACAGAAGACACCGCCAAAGGAGTGTCGTCGGTAGTCAGGGACTGCATAGGCGTCTCGCTGAAAACCGGACCACGTGTAGCCGGTTTTGGTGTGGTGTCGGTGGGGACCGCGGACCTCGCGTGTCGGTCCTTGTGTTGTTTGGACAAAACGGTAGTCGGAGTCTCCGACGACATTTTATAATCAAAGGCTTTACCAAAAAAGTGTTGGGCGAACTCCGCCCAATGCTTAATAGTGCGTTTATTGAAAGTAGCGCAAAAGCGACAGCCCGAGACGTCGTGGTCTGGGCCTAAACAAGGTATGCACAGGGAATGGAAACCCTTATGCGGTATTTGCTTCCCACAAGAAATACAATTATTAACTTTTGCTGACATCGGTCTGAGGCAAGAAAAGTTTCCCCAACGGGGTACTTAGCTTTAATGAAGACTTCGGTTTCCAAATTTTCGTAATTCAGGAGCTGGCCGACCGGCACTTGCGAACTGCTTCTGCTTCGGGCACCGCGTGGCAAAAAAGACTGAAGAACATGGCGTCGGCTGTGTCTTATATACTCCGGCTTCACTGATGTCAGGAGAGAAAGCGACAACAACCCACGCCGGACCTAGACTTTGGAATTCGGCCGACCGAGGACCCGCCTGACGGCAGAGAACTCATCTGTGATTACTGCAGCTGTATGCACAATGAACATCAGGAATCTATCCCTCCAGCATGTCCTGTTTATTGTGGTGACCAGGTTTAGGTCCCTAGTGCGTGTAGCTTGGAGGGATTGGGATTTCTTTAGGTGTAGCATGTCCAACAGCTCTGGGTTTGACATAGCTTTATATGTTAGGCAGAGATCACCTCGGAGTAGGCAATATGCTACGGAGTAAAGCTGGAGTTTTTTGAGACTGTCAGTGTAGGGCATTTGTTTAAGGCCAGTAATCCTCTTTGTGTGGTACTTCTGTGGCCTTTCCAGCTGCTGCAGATGTCTTGTGAGGTACATTCCAAAAGGGGCGTTGCACTCTATAATGGGTCTAATGAGTGTCGAGTAGAGGGGAACAATGACCTCTTTTTTCCTGGACGAGAACCCTTTTATGATTAGGTGTGCCACGTAGAAGGACTTCCTGACTACTGTGGCTTTGTGACTATCAAAGGAGAGACTACTGTCCACCTGGGTCCCAAGGTCTCATCACTCATTCGGTGTTAAGTAGATTGCTGCCTATGTGGTAGTTCATGGGTACAGAGTTTTTACCAAATGGGATGACACTGCACTTTTTGGCATTGAGCTTGAGGCCATGGCTCTGACACCACGCATCTGTCTCAGCGAGGCCCTTCTGTAGGATGTCCACATCATTTGGGGACTTTAGTATGGTTCCTAGTTTGCAGTCATCTGCGAACTTTGTTAGCTAGAGGCCTTCTGTGTTAGCCTGTACTTCAGAGAAGTAGATACCAAACAGGAGAGGTCCCAGGATGGAACCCTGTGGTACTCCACTTGTCACTGCTTTGAGGTCAGATTTGGAGTCTGCAACTTTTACAGTGTGGGTTCGGTCAGTGAGCCAGTTGGCAACCCCATCTTGTGATGTAGGGATTTATACCTAGTTTAGTGAGTTTAGCTAGAATTCCAGAATGGGGGATGGTGTCGAAAGCCTTGGCGAGGTCAAGATAGGCTGTGTGAACCACCTTACCCTCATCTACACCTTTGGTGACTGCCTCAAAGTCGTCTATCAGGTTCAAGAGGCATGATCTGCCTTTCACAAACCCGAACTGGGTGGGATCCAGAGTTTGGAGGTTACCAATGTTGCCAATGGGTAGGTATTACTGGGTAGTCAAGCTTCAGCTGCACATCTAACACTATATATCACTTAGTGAAAATGATTGTGTGTCAACATGCAAAGAGAGTAGGGATGTCTGATGGAAGTCAAGTTTTGGGACCTTTGTGTTCTACTTTTATAATCCAGTCTCTGGCACGTGTTCAAAAAGTGAGTAAAACAGCAGAGTCCTTATTATAGCATTTCAGACAAAAAACATATGAAACATGACCGTGGTCATATGTGCCTTCATTTTTGTCTTTTTTGGGGGTGGGGTAAGGAGGCAGGCACTATTTCTAGATATGATTCATGTAGCCTAGCAAGCATTTGTCTTCAATTTATTGTCAACTGCACTTTTGTCAAAAACAACTTATTTCTTCCATGGAAGAAAAAAAAATTCTTTCTTTGCTCGTTTTGTTCTTTTTGTTGAGGTCATCACTGAATCAAAAAGCTGCAAAATTTCTAGAGGCCCAAAACCCCTGACCTAATTCAGTTACTTCATCCACAGTAATTACAACATACCATTGCCAATTAAGTTGCGTTGAAATGATGCATGAAAAAGCAAAAATACAGCAAGACTGAATTTCATTCCATAGAAAAGGATTTCCGTTCAGGTCATAACTAGATTAAAGGGTCAGAGGGAAAAAAACACTAGAATGCACTTCAGGTTACCTAAAACAGATAGCTTCTGAGGGTCTAACAGCCAACACACCCCAGCTTAATTCAGTTGTTTCCTCCACAATTACATTGTTGTCTGGCCTAATTAGAATGTGTTGAAAGATGCAGGAAAAAGCAGAAGAAAGGTAATCTGAATAAATAGGGGAAGCTGTGATGGGAGGAACTGCAGGATGTGTGTGTCGGGGAGGGGAGTGGGGAGAGGTACAGAGTAGCCCTTCCCATAGGGCATCATTTCAACTAGGCCAGCCCTGGCTGTGAATATCTAGAAGCAGAATTGTTTTGCATTTGTTTTATGGCTTAAAAGACCAGCAGTTGCCTTGGCTCTGACATAGAAGGATGAAGCTCTGAGTATGACACAGATAACTACAGCTCAATTAGCAGCTATAGCCTGGGCAGGCAGAATAGGAATGAGCAGACACTACCAGCTCACACATCCTGAGGCAGAAGAAGGTGGAACTAACTGGCTCACCATATGGGTGACACCTAGGGGGAGTCACTAGGTGATATTCCCAGAAAGCTGCCCTCTGTGCAATGCATACTGGCTGGAGAAGTCAGCATGCACAGGCACACAATGCAGGAAGGTTGCATTTAAGTGCAGCTCAAGACAGTCACCACTGAAAAGCATGAACTCCAAATTGGAGGGGAAACTACTCCAATGTAAAAGTTGGTACACTTCCTTCCATCTGACATTTGCTATAGGAAGATTAAATGGGCTTATAAGGTGTCCTGGGTAGGAACTAATGGGTGTCAGGAGTCTGACCCAGCCCAGCAGAAGAATGGGACAACCGACTAAAGGTAATTTAGTCATAACACTGGTCTAGTGGAGAAAAAAAAAACTGGGACTGAAAAGACTCATTAACTGGTTAACTGCTAGGTTAGAAAGGGTAATCTGAAGGCTCACTCTGTTTTGTACATGGTTCTTTGTACATTAGAGCCCAAAACTCAGACTCTCCTATATGTGTCAATAAGCATTCAAATATTTTTTTTCTGGACAAGATCTTAACTTCCAATGAGAAGCTAGGCTCAAATGATGGAAAAATTAATACTGCACACAGAAAATGAAGCTCCCAAGACAAGAGCAACAAGTCTTCTAGGAAGTTTTTAGTGCATGACCCCTCTAAGGAAAAGCTTCACTGTAGAGTGGGGTGGACCTTGGGAAGGCAAACTACAACAGCAGAACAATATACTCTAATCAAGGCACAGGAGAGGCACTGCCAAAGAAATCTGCTATGTACTTCAAGACTTTTCATTGCACTGTTCTGGTAGGAAGGATCCCATCCCAGTTCACACATCAGGGAGAACCCTCCTCCGTTTGACTAGCTATGACTTTCTATTGCTAGACCTCTTTGCCTTTTGCAGGATACACAGCACCTCTTGCGAGTAACTGACCTTGAAGGGAATCAAGCTGAGACTACCCAGCTGCTTGATTCAGGCTGCTGATGCACCAATAAGTAATCCCCTTGTGTCAACAAGAGTATAGCTGCACTTATTCCTCTCTGGTCATCTGGACACAAAGGGAGAACCATGGTTGCCTTGGTAAGAGAAAGGCTATTTGAGTACGAGCCTCACCTGATCTAGTTTAACTTTTGTGAACACTAACCGGATTTTATTTATTTTTGTTTTATTTTACATTTGTTTACTAGGAAAGTCCGACTGGACACAGGTCTTTTTTCAGGGGAGGCCGGGGGAGATAAGTTCCAATTACAATAAACACGGCAGACAAAAAAGTACTGAAGTAGTACAACAACTAGTATAAGAGGAAGCAAAATACTAATTATAAAAAGTTTTAACACAAATGATTGACACACTAAAAAAAGAAATATCACGATTGACATTCTTAAGTGTTTGCTAAAATACAGAGATGGTTTGCAGCAAACCAATATGTCATAATGGTTCATGGATATTATATATATATACATATATATATATATATATTTTTTAAACAACTGCAGTTAATAGAGATATACATACTGTCAATAAGGGTATGGAATCCAGACGTACACTCAAGGACAGAAATAGGACATGAATAGGTTTTAGGCTCCTGAGATAGTACAAATTTTAGAAACTAGCCAGGACAGGTACAGGAGCATAGCCAAGTTTCAGTTAAAAGTGATTTAAAAAAATTTTTGAATTGTACTGTAGAGCAGCTGGATGTTATTGAGGATAGCAGTTTATTCCAAATTTGGGGTATGAAGTTTGATGAAAGTGAGTCTCCAGCTAAGTTGTTTGCTTTGGAGAGCTCCAGAAGAAGTTTATTGCTGGAGCGTAGGGAACGGTTGCTAGTGTGTGGTCGTAAAAGGTTCTGGAGCACTGCTTTTTGTTTTTCTGGGTGATGCAGGATTTTATGAATGAAGGTTAGTTGTTAAAGAGTAGTAGTTATGAGAATTCTAACCAGTTTAGCAGTTTGACAGAGGTACAATGATGTGTTCTATATGGTGAGTCAGTGGCAAACCTAGTAATTTTATTGTAACAGGATTCAAGCATAGCTAGATCAGTTTTTCTGAGGTTGGTTAGAAATGGAGAGGCACATAGGAATGTTGACAAGAAATGTCTGCAACCAACTGTAGCCTATGAGTGTTTGGTCAGGAATTGTTTGTTTCAGTAGAAGGCACCTAGTTTTTTGTGCACTTTCTTAATGGTTTGGGAGATGTAAATATCAAATTTTAAGTTGTTGTCAATTTCAATGACTACACGTTTGGTGCAGGCTACTGGTGTGACGGTGGTTTTATTTTTGGAGATGATATTAAATGACAGGAGTGACAAGAGAGTTCTTGCAGGGGGAAGAGTAGGAGCTTAGTTTTGTTGGGACTTAGGATGAGCTGGGTGTTAGTAATCCATGATTCAGCAGCTGAGCTGGGTGTTAGTAAGCCATGATTCAGCAGCTGAACAGGAGTCTTGGGTTATAGACTGGAGTTCTTTTAAGGAGGACGCTGCACATATAAGTGTGGAGTCGTCTGTGTACTGTATAACTGTAGTTGTGAGGGGTAGAGGTGTGGAGTCTGTCTGTGAACACTGAAAAAAGTAGAGGACCAAGGATGGAGCCTTGGGAAACTCCTAGAGTTACTGGCAGAAGAAGGGAGAGTTCATTTGCCAATGAACAACCTGCTGGCATCCTGATATGTAGCTTTCAAACCATGTAATTAAGGAAGTACTGAGATTTAGCATGGCAAGAATGTTAATAAGTTTATGACTGACCATTTCAAATGCTTTAGAAAGGTACAAAAAGATGGCAGACACAAATTTTCCACTATTTCTTTAATAATTCACTGTGTTGGTGAATGACATTAGGGCTATGGTAGTACTATGATGGGGGCGAAATCCGTGTTGAGTACCTGACAGTAATTTGTGTTCATAGGGACTGCATCAATTGTGTGTGAACTACTCTCTCTAGAATTTTAGACAGGTGAGATAAAATGGCAATTGGGTAATAATTAGTAAGTTCAGTAGAATTCTCTCCCTTGTGTAATGCTATAACATGACAGCTTTTCAAGACGTCAGGTACCAGGTTTTCTGAGACAGACATATTCATCAGTATGGTTACTGGGTATGTGATTGCTTCTGCAGCAATTTTCAAGAAGTCAGCAAGGTGTTTGTCTGCTGTGACTGTAGTTGGTCTAAGTTTTTTTAATAGTTTTTTATGGTGTTAACAGATATTGGTTTAAAAGATAAAGGAGTTGGTGCTGTTTTGTGATACGAGTGATTTAGGGGTGTTCTGGGAATTTGAGAGGGCTACGACAGTTTCTGTAAAGTATTTGCTGAATTGAACTGCAATATTACCAAAGTTGCTGGAAGGTGTTGGAGCGGGTACAGTGGATTTACCTTTGTGAAGATTATTATTTATGGCGGCCCAGAATTTTTGGGGGTTATTATGATGTTTCTTTTGAATGCTATGGTAGTAGTTTATTTTGTCAGATTTAACTAATTTCTTTGCTTTGTTTCTCAACTGTAGAAATGAAAGTTCTGAGGCTTGTGATTTATCTTTATGATACTGTTCCCAAGCTTTGTTTCTTGCTGTTAAGCAGGGATTTGCATTCCCTGGTTATCCAAGGTGCATAATTGGCTTTTACTCTAATAGTTCCTGGATGTGCACAGCAGCTCAGTATACCAAGGAAGATGGTGTTAAAAGACTTAGCCACTTCCAGGGGTTGTTGCTTAAGAGCTTTACAGATGCAGCTCTTTAGTAATGAGATAAAGTTGTTAGGGTTGAAATTCTTTTTGTCTCGGACCTTGCAGTAGGTGGCTGGCCTACTTTGGTGGGTACAGCTCCTTAGAAGAAAGGATGGTAAATGGTTGTAAGACCATCAGGCAGGCTATCGGATTAAGAGCAAAGAGTGGAGGCACTGGTCAAAATCCAGTCAAGGATGGACTTGCATTTGCAAGATTTGTCAGTTCTTGTAAAGGAGGTGATAGCTTGGGTAAACTCATGAAGGTTAATATGGGTTGCTGGATTTTGAGAGGAGCAGGTGAGCCAATCAATGTTAAAGTTCACCAGTAGAAACATTTCCTGAAGGAGGGCATTTGAGATCCAGTAAAGTAGACTTTCTAATGTGAGAATGCTATTACCAGATGGTATATGGGCTCCTATAATGTCTGTGTGCTTCTGGGAGTTAATTTGTGGCTTGGTGAATAGTAGCTCTGCATTGTCAAAGTTAGGGGCAGTTAATTTTAAGCTTCCTGCTGTTAGGTGTTTTTTAAATAGTATTGCTACCCCTCCACACTTTTTGTTAGTTCTATCTTTACGCATAGTACTTGTATGCAGGAGCTACAAACTCATTGTTGCTTTAGCCAGTTCTCAGTTAACATTACAATGTCATGGGAGTAATGGGATAGTATGGTATGGAGGTTGTGTACTTTTTTATGTATACTTCTAACATTCATATTAAGAAGGAGTAGGTTGGAATTGTTTTTGTGGTTTAATAGAGCTGCATGAGGTGAGGTGATGGTTCCTGGAGACCCACTGTGGGAGAACTGGGCCAGGGTTTGGGTGACTGTCCCCAGAGAGACACGGTTGTATGGTTAAGCTGAAGGATTAGGTGTGGAGTTTGCTTAGGTGTTTGCAATGCTTTTGGCAGGTTATAGAGGGGGTTCTAAGTTGGTGGAATTTGTTTAATGCAGAATGCTGTGTGGCTGAACTTAAAAAGGGAAGGGGCAATATTATAATATGTGTGTGTTATGCGCTGGGAGGTGGGGGCAGCAGTTTGCCAGAGAAGAGGATTAGAGAATTGGAGTCGAGTGTGATATAAGGAAATGTGATATAAAAGTAACAGCCATGTGCTTGTGTTGGTGTATAAGGCAGTTAGGTGTAAATGTTTGTTATGAAGGTGTGCCATTATATGAGTGGGAGGTGTAAAGTTATGGTAGGATGTGCTTGTTGTGATTGGATAAGAGCAACTGTATGGGTGTGGTTAGTTAGGTATAACTCTAGGGAAAGTGGGAGTTAGTGGAAATGGGAGTAGGGTAGGGGAGCGGAGTGAGCCCGAGTGCAGCAAGGGCAAATGGAGCGGGATACGCCAAAAAGAGATAAGTAGGAAAAGAAAAAGGTAGAAAGAATGTTTCAGGCAGTCATACAAGTCAAAAAAAGGTGTTAAAAAGGAGCATACAAGTAGGGTCTGAAAGACCTGAACCACTGTGTGAGCACAGTGACTGTGCAAAAAGGAAAAAATGAAACAAGCTGTTCTTATACCAAAGGGAAGTGGAAAGAGACAAGAACTAGGATTGTTGTACAGAAGTGGGTGAGAGAGTAGTGGCTCTGCTTTAGAAGCGAAAAGTGGAGAGAAAGGAGGAGTTCAGAGACAAGAAATGTGTGTGTGTGGGGGGGACTACCTGCTGTCCGAGACGGCATGCTCTCCTTGTTAAGCTAAATATGCAGTGAACTACATATACTAGTAACACTGGTGGTGTCAACACCTGTGGTGAGGTCCGGGGGCTTGAAAGAGCAGTAGGCAGTCGCAGGAGAAGTTGACTGGATATCTTTAAAGTGTCCGGTTAGCAGTATGCACTTATGATAAAACTAAAAGTAGGGAGAAAAAGTAGAGAGAGAAAATGAGAGGGTTGATATGGGAATAAGAGACTACAACAGTAGATTTAAAGACAACTTAATTAAGCATTTGTTGACACAAATTGCAAATAACATTTATACATGATGGCAGACAAGTCTCAAGCATTGTTAGTTAACTACAGCCAAAAATAAGTAGATTAAAATTAAGTACTAGACCAATGATGCTTGGTGGAAAGCTTAACAGCTGGCAGCTAGTATAACATGTTCTAACAAAACCAGTCTAAAAATGCCAGTACTTCCTTAAACAAGAAAACAGACATTAAAAACAGAAACAAATGCATATCCTACAAACGTTGTTAATTAGAACAAAACTTTGCTGATAGCGGCTGTGATAATGACAGTATTAACTGACAGAATCAATGCTGGTCTACTACAATTTTCAGTTTTGAAGGGATATAATACACCTGAAGATGAAGGCTTAAGAAAGGGGTTGCAGCCCAGGCCATTACCATCAATCTGCAGATCTGACAATAGAAGATGCCATCCTGCTTGTTTGTGCACATCACTGTGATGCTGTCTGATTACACTCTGGGCTCCTGGCTGATAGACTATCTTTAAAGTCTTTACAGCTAGAATTATGGCCACCATTTATATCAGGCTGGCATGCCTATTAAAAAGATTTATGTACTTACCAAAACTTGGCATCTGTGCTATCTAGTGTCATTATTCATCATCGATGGGTCTAGGATACGACCTTGGATCCAAGATGGCAAATCAGATAAATCCATAGCTCAAGATCCTTCCCATAATCCCTTGCTACCTCCTAACCCTCAGATCGAGTTTGCTAATTTAGCTGAAACGCAGAAACAAACATCTGCAGCTGACGACAAAAAAACTTCCCACAAATACAAACCACTTCAGCGTCACCAGAACCCCCCCCCCCCAGAAGGAAGGGGAAGGAGAGCGAGAATGTAATGAATGACGACACTGGAGAGCACAGATGCCAGGTTACGGTAAGTACATAACTCTAGCTGATGCTATCCGTGTCATTATTCATCACCAATGGGTCAGAGTCCCCAGCTACTAGAAACCCTGGGTGCCCTCAAGGAAGGATATACCGAAGCACGGAGGAACCAAAGGAAGCCCCGTTTCTGGACACCACGTCCAATTTAAAGTCAGATCATAGCAGCACAAATCTCATCAATGGAAAGTCTAACCAAGAACGATGATGCAGCAACAGACCTAGTGAAGTGGGCCTTAACTGGTTTGGGTAGTTCTAAATGCCAACTAGCATAGGAATCATAGCCAGCAATCCACCTAGAAAGAGTCACTTTGGAAATTGCCTGGCCCTTTCTGTTCTGGGAGAAAGCCACAAAGAGTTGGTCTGACTTTCTAAATTCCTCAGTCCTTTTTAAATAAAAGCGCAATTGTCTGGAGACACCTAAACAATGCAAGATACATTCTCCTTTATTAGAGTAATTAGGGAAAAAAACTGGTAGCTGAATAGACTGATTAAGATTCACTTCAAAGGCTACTTTGGGAAGAAAGGAAGGATTTGTTCTAAGGGACATACCGTCCTTACAAAAGACTTGGCATCTGTGCTATCCAGTGTCATTATTCATTACATCAGGGGCTTAAATACACAAAGTCTGTTGTCCCAAGACTCTTTTAGCAGAAGTGGTGGCTACTAAAAAGGCGGTCTTCCAGGGTAGGAATTTAATATCACATGAACTAGCAGGTTCAAAAAGTTTTTGTATCAGAGACTGCAGCACCAAAGTCAACTCCCATGGAAGTGAAGGATCCTTAATAGGAGGTCTAAGAAAAATAAGTTATGTACCTACCATAACGTTCCATGTTAGTTGTCTTCATCTCGCCTTCCTTCTTGCTGGTTGGGTTCGGAGCCGATCCTCGGCTCCAACTCGCCCATCTTCAATAGCTCGAGAGTTGTTTACTGGCTCAAGGCTACCCCTTATCCCATAATGCCTAGCGATAGCTACCCAGATCTCATTTGAAATAGCTAATTCCAGACATAACAACATAATAAATCAGTCAAGAATCGGTTAACTATACCTGCCATATTCTCTTAAGTCAAAAAAGGAATCAAGAGAACACACAGCCAGTGAAACAGAAAAAAACTCCTCTCGATCCACTAGGACAGGGGAATGGAGGGTGGGACGCAAGGAGGAAGGTGAGATGAAGACAACTAACATGGAACGGTATGGTAGGTACATAACTTCTTTATGTTAAGTTGTCTATCTCGCCTTCGTTCTTGCTGGTTGGGACAGCGTCCCTAGCACCTAAAAACCTGGGTGGCTCAGTGGAACAGACTCTTCAGAACAGTGGAACCAAAGTCGGCTCTGCTCCTGGAGACCATATCCAACTTGTAATGAGAAATAAAGGTATGAGGGTTTGCCCACGTGGCAGCTGTACAGATGGAATCCATGGGCAACCGAGACTGGAAGGCTACTGAGGTGGCCAAGGCCCTAGTAGAATGACCTTTCGGTTTAGTAGGTAATTGTTTGTTCCTTAACTGATAAATGAAAGAAATAGTGTGTGACAACCATCTGGACAAGGTTACCTTGGAAACTGGGAGACCTTGTTTGCCCAAGGCGTAAGAGAGGAATAGCTGGTCCGATTTCCTTACTTCTTTAGTTCTGTGCAGGTAAAAACGCAATTGCCTATGAACATCCAATTGGTGTAGTTTGTATTCTGCCTTGTTGGTATGATTAGGGAAAAACACAGGAAGATCTACAGATTGGTTTAAATTACTTTCTGAGCAGACTTTAGGGAGAAATGAGGGATTAGTCCTCAGAGCAACCCCATCCTTATGAAAAACCAAGTATGGAGGATGAACACATAGCGCCTGAAGTTCGGAGACACGTCTGGCTGAAGTAAAAGCTACCAAAAAGAGTGTCTTCCAAGACAGGAACTTGATAGACAGGATGCTGCTGGTTCAAAAGGGGGCAGAATTAAGGAGGTTAGGATTAAATTAAGGTCCCAAGGAGGAGGGGGATCTCTCACTGGAGGCCTAAGAAGAGTTGCCCTCTCAAAAAAGCTTTACATAGCTTATGAGACATAATGTTAGAGTTCGAAAAACCAACATGAAAGTTAGAAAAGGCAGCCATTTGTACCCTGATCGTAGAAGCAGCGGACCAGAAATGAAACAGTTGAGCTAGGAATTCCAAGATTTCATGGACTGGGGCTGAAAAGGGATCCACATTCCTAGTCTTTGCCCAACAAGAAAAACGTTTCCATTTGCTAGCATAAGTTTTCCTCGTTGTAGACTTGAGAGAGGACACGATAATGCCACAGACTGCTGGGGAAATGCTGGGAAGCCTGGCTAAGGTTGGAAGTGGATCAACCAAGCTGTGAGCTGGAGAGTTTTGAGGGATTGATGCAACCTGCCTGATTGATTAACCAGGAGGTCTGGAATTGGGTCCAGAGTCCAGGGTTGATCGAGAAGGTAACGGTGCAGGAACGGGAACCATATCTGTCGAGGCCAATAGGGAGCAATGAGGATCATTTTGCAACCCAACGATATCGCTTTCTGTACAAGTATGGGTATCAGAGGGAATGGAGGAAAGGCATAAAGAAGCCCCTGGGGCCAATCGTGGACTAGAGCGTCTCTGGGTGTGTGACCCGGAAGCGGAAGGGAGTAGTAGTTGCTGCATTTGCTGTTGAAGGGGGTGGCAAAGAGATCGCAGCAAGGCTGTCACCATTTGCAAAAAACAAGATTCGCAACTTCCTGATTCAGAGACCACTCGTGAGGCATTAGAATAGGTCTGCTGAGCCTGTCCGCTGTGACGTTGGATCTCCCAGGGATGTGCGCTGCAATCAGAAAACGTTGGGAGGAAATCACCCAGTGCCAACGTCTGAGTGCTTCTCAACACAGGGGGTAGGACCTGGTTCCGCCCTGCTTGTTGATATACCACACCACTGACATCATGTCCGTTTGAATAGCAATGGCCCCAGGAGGAAGAGATTCTTGCAGGGTTTGCAATGCCAGGAGCACAGCTCTCATTTCCAGGACATTTATGTGCAGATGGTACTCGTGAGGTTGCCACGTGCCTTGGACTGTCCTGCCCAGATAATGCCCCACCCTTTCAGGGAGGCATCTGTCATCACTGTGGCTACCGGAGGAGGCTGTATGAAAAGTCTGCCCTGAGTAACTAGTGGGGAGACCATCCACCTAGAGAGATGCCTTTTGCATGCATCCGTGATCATGATCTTGTAAGTCATGGGTAGCTCTTGGAAAGACCACTGTGTAAACAGAAGCCACTGAAGAATCCTCATATGAAAGCATGCCAGTGGGATTAGGAGAATGGCTGCTGCCATGGAACCCAGAGTTTGAAGGACGTACCTGTCTTGAATCCTTTTGCTCTGCATCAGAACCTGTACCTGCTGACGAATTGCGGACACCCTTTCTCGTGGTAGCCTTGCAAACATATCCCTTGCGTCTAAGTCTGCTCCTATATAAGTGATAGACTGACAGGGCAACAAGGCAGATTTTTCGAAATTTATTGTGATGCCGAGCTGTGAGCAGATTGTGATTGTGTAGTCCCATCCTTGTATGAGTTGATGCCTGGTGGTAGCAGTAAGGAGCCAGTCATCTAGATACGGAAACACCTGGAATCCTTGATGCCTCAGGTGAGCCGTGACCACTGCCATACATTTGGTGAAAACCCTGGGGGCTGTGGTGAGACCAAAGGGCAGAGCTCTGAACTGATAATGACTGGCCCCCAGCCGGAAGCAAAGATATCTTCTGGAGCGCCTGTCCATCTTTATATGGTAGTACGTGTCCTGAAGATCTATAGAGCACATCCAACTGTCCTGACCCAGAAAGGGTAGAATGGACTGTAGCGTGACCATCTGAAACTTTTTTCTTTGCACAGACCTGTTTAGTCTGCTGAGATCCAGAATAGGTCTCCAGTCCCCTGTCTTTTTTGGTACTAAAAAGAACCCTGAGTAAGTTCCGGATCCATGTTGGTCTGCTGGGACTTCCTAGATGGCTCTTTTTTCTAGCAGTTTTGAAACTTCTATTACTGCTTACTCCTTCAGACTGGGTGGAACATCTGGGAGGGTCTTCCTTTACTGTAAAGGGGGTTGATGGAAGGGAATTTTGTAACCTCCGGATATAACAGACCGTACCCATCTGTCTTGGGTTAAACTTTGCCAGGCTTTTGGGTACAGCGAAAGTCTTCCCCTGACTGCTTCCAGAGATGAGCAGCCGGGCAACCCTTTAGGGATGCTGAAAGGGCTTATCAGAGAAGGATTCTCTGTTGCCCTGGTTCTGCGGACCTCCTCTGCCACGAGGGCAGCGTCTATTACTATTGTTTCCCCCTCTGCCTCTGGTGGAAAAATCACTACGTGTGTCAGGCAAGGCTCCCTGAGATTTACGGAACCACATCTTCCCACTCTTCTGACCCTTGGGGTAGGGTCTAGAGGGAGTGGAAAAATGGACTCCCACGGCAGAGAGAGTCTTGCCTTCTTGCTCACACCTAGTCAAAGTATCTTTCACCTGTGGTCCAAAAAGAAAGGAACCATCAAAGGGAGTGTTGGTGAAGGACGCTCAAAAGGGTTCCGCAAAGTTACACAGCCACATCCATGCATGCCTCCTAAGGGCCACCCCGGTACTAGCGGTTCTACTCGCCCCATCGGCTGCATAGGAAATGAGCCTCATGGAGGAGTTAACAACAGAATTAAGCGTCGCTAGCTGGGAAGCTACCTTGGCTTGTGCTCCCTCAGCTGTTGGATCTTGGAGGGCATCTCCGAGCTCTTTAAGGAGATCCCTTTAAAGTCGGGTAAAATGGCACAGGTAGTTCAGTGACCTCATAGAGAAGGTCACTGAAGTGAACATTCGCTTCCCATATCTGTCCATCGTCCTAGACTCCTTGTTAGGGGGACTGACAGACGAAGAGGTCTCCGCTAACTCTTTTTTGGTGGCTGCTGCTACCACCATAGCATCAACAGGGACACCTTTCAAAAGGAACTGCTTATCCTGGGGTAATGTAATAAATTTACTAGGTCTCCTCGGAGTTGGTTCCACTGTAAACAGAGCTGATCAAGCCTTTCGAGCCACCACTGTCATAAGTGGATTGAAAGGCGGAGACACCCAGGAGGTCGAATGTCGGGAACCAAAGGCATCCAGAAATACAGACTCATCCTCAGAAGGGGCTAGGGGATTCCAGTTCCCCCTCTGCTTAAGCATTTCTAGGATGTCTGAGAAGAAAACATCTTCAGAGGGGGATCTCGGGGACCCTTCCGAATCATCTAAGTCTGTATCAGAAGTGACAGACTCGGGGGAGTCCATGTGCTTCCTCTTACACTTTTTCTTCTCAGTGGGCTCTTCTGAGTGATCAGGAGAGACTTCAGAAAAGGAGGAAGCACCCAATGTGGTGTCCTGGAGCATCGGTTCCATACGCTTGAGGTCTGGAGGAGGAGCAGAGATTGGCACAGGCACTACAGGGGATGGAGCCGGTGGGGCTGATAGTGGAGCTGACTCAGGGGACAGCACACTCCGCATGACATCGAAGGTGTCCCTGCCACGATGCAGAGAAAGCTCCGGTTCAGAAGAAATAGGAATCTTTCTCCACACCGAGGGAGACGGCTCCGAGGCCGATGTAGGAGCCGAGCTCACCTGCGTCGAAGCTCCGAGAGGAAGAACGGGGTCGGACATGGGTCTGATGCCACTCGCCCCCTCGGAGCCGACGAGGGAGCCCCGGCGCCCGGATCCCTCGATGGATGGCACCACCGAGGGAATCTGAGCCGATATCGGAACCGAAGGAGATAGGAGTTATCGGAGCTGGCGGTTCCATTACTCGAACCCCAACGAACTCCGGCTCCGAACTTATTGGAGTCGGAGGAGGAACATCGATAGAAGTGGACGGAGCTGATGCCGGTTGAGGAGGGCTGGACAACAATTTGGCTACTGCCTGCAACTTTAGCAACCTACTGACCACTCTCTCCACATCTTGACCCAATAGCATAGAGGATAGAGAGGAGTGAGAGTATCGGTGACTACGCTCGCTCTGAAGTAAAGGAGACCGAGGAGCCGAATGCACCGATTCTAGTGAAGGGGACCTCTGCCTCTTGTGGCTCCGCGATAGCTCCGAAGCATCTGATGGAGCCGACGGGGTGATTGTCTTGTCGGTGTCAGCCGGAACCGACGTGGAAGGTAAATCCTGAACCAAAGACGGCTCCGAACTTGGAGCCGACGGCTTAGTGGATTTAGGGGATTTCACAGGCTGTGAGCTCTTGGCCGGTGAATCCTGGGGTTTTAAAAGACCCCCAAGAAAAAGCTTATTCTTACGCTCCTGCAGGACTCTTGGACTAAAGGCATGGCAAATAGAACAAGAGTCCTGCAGGTGCACAGCGTCTAAACAATAGACGCAAGAAGTGTGCCCATCTGTCAGTGATTTTCTGACAGCATGAGTCACACTTCTTGAACCCAGAAACTTTGGATTCCTTTGACATCCTTGAAAGTAGAAGGAAAAAACAATTATAAAAATAACAACCAGAAGCAATATACAGTCTACAAAAAACACACTACTATAAAGATTATAACTAAAGGTTTCTTTTTTTTTTTTTAGGATAATAGGATAGCCTCCAACTTAAACGGCTAGCCTATAAGAGAAAGGCAGAAGGAAAGCCTCTAACTTAAACGGCTAACCTGACAAAAAGAGGTAGGGGGAGGGGTGGGGCAGAACTCTCTAAGTTAAATGAGTTCTACAAGAAAAAGGAGGAATACTACAAGCTAAACAACTATCTATCACAAAACAAGACTATCGTTAATAATAAAATACTAGAAGGGTTGAATTCTAGTGAAGAAGTTATACAAAAAACTTTATGCGAGCCTGAGCCAGAAAAGCGACACCTCGCAGCTGAAGCGGCAAATAAGATCTGGGTAGCTATCACTAGGCATTATGGGATAAGGGGTAGCCTCGAGACAGTAAACAGCTCTTGAGCTATTGAAGATGGCAGGGGCTCCGAACCCAGCCAGCAAGAACAAAGGCGAGATAGACAACTTAACAAACTCCTTTAAAAAAGACTTTACACAATTTGGAAGAAAACGTAGACTCATCATTGACATGGAAATTGGAGATACCACCCAAATGGAGTTTAATGGAAGAAAAACTCGCCCCACCTTGAAAAAGGGAAGAGAAGAAGTTTAAAATAATACTCTACAACAAACTACCTATCAATATCAAACAAAGCTCCTCATTAGTACTCTTCAAGAAAAATCTTGATGATTGGATGGGAAATGGGAAATTCACCCCAGGGGTCACTTCTGTGGCTCTGCTCGACAGGGGCACAGGAAAATAATTTTCTTGGGTGCCGAAAGCCAGGGTACCTTTTTGGCAAGGCTTATATAGGCCCTAGGGCTAATAGCCTCATGCCTACCTATGAACATATAAGGGCTGAAAAAGGATCTAGATTCAGTTGTTTTGTCCAAATGGAAAGCATTTTCCACTTACTGGAATACACCTTCTTTGTAGATGGCTTCTGAGAAGCCAAGATAATACTCCTCACCAGGGAAGAAATCCTGGACTGAGAAAGGATTACTGGAACTGGAGAAACCATGCCGTCAGATGAAGGGTTCGGAGAATGGGAAGTGGAAGCCCCCAGAGAGAGGAGACGAGATCTGGAATGGGATCTAGTATCAAAGGTGGATAACTTCAGATGAGACCTGAGGAAGGAGGCTAGAAAAGGCCAATGAGGAGGAGAGAACTCTTCAGGCGGCAAGCTTTCTGTAAGACAATGGGTATTAGAAGAATAGGGGGGTAAGCATAGCAGACCCGAGGGCCAATCATCCTGACAGAGGAAGCAGGGCAAAGTAACTGTTGCATTTGTGGTTGACTGGGGAAGCAAAAAGGTTGCAGCATGGTTGACCCCAATGATCGAAGATCTGCCTTCCCAATGATGGATTCAAGGACTACTCATGAGGACTTGAGATGCACCTTTGTCGTTCAGCATGTTGGAACTCCCAGGTATATGAGTTGCAAGAAGAAACCACATGGAAGACATCACCCATTCCCACACTCTCATGGCCTACAGAGGATAAGACCGTATTACCTCCTACTTGCCAGACTAAAGCCATGTTGTTCGTCTGAATAGCTATAGTCCCCGTAGGGAGGCAGTCTCGAAAGGCTTGCAACGTTAAAAGGACTGCTCTCATCTCCAGCATGTTTATGTACAACTTAGTCTCTATAGGGGACCACGTACCTTGAACCGACTTTCCCTGAAAATGCCCCCCCCCCCCCAAACAGGGAGGCGTCCGTGGTCACTGTGGGCTTTGTCTGGGGGGATGGGACAGGACAAAAAGGCCTGCCTAGAAAAAGGTTCTGAGGCTGAAGCCACCAAAGAAGATTATTTCTCCACACTTGCGCCAATTTTGTCATGGACAGACGGGGACAGAATGGAACACTTGAGAAAGAAAAGTTGTGTAAAATCTTACCATAACCATAGCTGTCCTCCTCTTCCATGTTGCAGTATTCAGTACCAATGGGTTCACTCCTCGTTACCCGAACTTCCGGCTAGTAAACAAAAGATTTCAGGCACTGCATGGTGCATAGGACATCTGACATGGCTAGCACAGCGTGGGCAATAAAAGTGATGTCTGCACGCACCAGTCCTCAAAACTGTAACCCCCAGTCGGAACCAGTCCTAGCACGGGTAATGCCAGTTTTGTGCCATCCAGAAAAGGTAGTGACATACAACAGGAGGAGTAGGTGGGTGAGAAGGAATACTTTAACATGGAAGAGAAGGACATCTATGGTTATGGTAAGATTTTACACAACTTTTCTATGTCCTTCTGTTCACATGTTGCAGCATTCAGTACCAATAGGCGAGTGCCAAAGCTCACTATGAAAAAGGGGGAGGTGGCCTAGTAGAGTTCTCCAGGAATCCATGGAGGATAGTCCTGGCAAAACCAGCTCTGGCCCTATAAATGTGGTCTAACTTGTAGTGTTTTGTGAAGGTATGCAATGAAGTCCAAGTGGCTGCTTCCAGTACAGTGGAAGTTTCCAACTCCCTGAAGAAGGCCACTGAGGAGGCCATTGCTTTGGTGGAGTGTGCTTTGACAGTACCTTGCAGGGATTTCCCATGGTGTTTGCAGCAAAAGGTAATAGCTTTGGAAATCCATGTTGAAATTTTTGTTTTGATATTGCTTCCCTACGACCCTGGGGTGGAAGGAGACAAACAGTTGTTCAGCCTGTGTGATGGAATTGCTTTTGTGCAGATATCTGAATTGTCTGTGCACATGCAGGGAATGGAGCACTCTCTCACGGTCTCCTTGTGGGATACGAAAGAAGGCTGGCAGGTAGCTGGCTTGGTTTAGGGAAAGGTCATTCACCACCTTGGGCATGTACCCTGTCCGTGTGGAATAGCCATGAGGGCTTGCAATTCTAACACTCTCCTGGCTGAGGTCAAGGCCAAGTGGAGGACAGTCTTCATGTGCAATGTTTTAGGGGAGCTTTATCCGGTGGCTAGAATGGGGGAAGCGTGAGCTTCTCTAAAACATAGTTGAGGTCCCATGGAGGGAGAGAGGGGTTTTCTAGGTGGTCTGAGATGAAAGACCCCTTTAAGGAATAACTTAACCGGTAGTCTGGAAGCTAGGGGGGATCCAGTGGAAGACATGCTGAAATGGCAAGTGGGTCTTAATGGCTGAGAAAGCTAACCCTATTTGCAAAGGTTCACACAGGTAAGACAGTACTAGTGGGGGTATCGCTTCTCAGCAGGTCCAACTGCCTTTTGAGACACCATATGGAAAATCTCTTCCACTTTGATAGGTAAGATTGCCTGGTATTTGGTTTCCTGTCCTCCTGCAGGACAGTGAGCACGTCCTCATTGTAAAGGTATCTGAAAGGGATCAGAATCCTATCACCCACAGGGTGAGGTGCAGAGACTGCCACTGTGGGTGTATTTGGGATCCCTTGAGCTGTGTGAGGAGGTCCACTCTGAGAAATAACTTGTGGTGACTGCCCTTGGATAGCTGTAGGAGGAGGGGGAACCAATGCTGTCTTGGCCAATAGGGAGTCACCAGCAAGATTTTCAGTCTGTCCTGCTGGATCTTCAGCAGGACTCTCTGAACAAGGGGAAGGGGGGAATGCATAGACAAACATCCCTTTCCAGGAGATTGAGAAGGCATCTGTTCCCATAGCCTGATGTTCTGGAAGTCTGGTGCAGAAGGAAGGAAGTTGCTTGTTGATGGAGGAGGCAAACAGGTCTATTTGAGGTGCACCAGGTCCAGGAAGACATCCCTGTGAAGCATCTATTTGTGTGTGTGTGTTTGTCATGGATCTGCTTAGGAGTCTGCCTCATATTTCTGATGTGAAGGTATGTAAACTGCCTGTAAGATTACTCCCTAGGAGGTGACCAGTACCCACACCAGGACAGCCAGTCTGCAAAACAAATAAGATCCCCCCGTCCGCTTGTTGAGATACCACAGCACTGTGGTATTGTCTGTAAATATTTTTAGTGGTCCTTGTAGGAGATTAGTCTGGAAGGCTCGCAGGGCCAATAATAGTACCGTAATTTCAGGGATATTGATGAGTTCTTTCCTGTGTGACCTTGGCCACACTTCTTGCACTTCAGGTCACCCAGAGTTGCTCCCTAGCCCAAGTCTCAGGCATCTGTGTACATGATCTGTTTGGGTTGAGGTGGTTGAAGGGGAAGACCTGGGGGGAGGTTCACCTGCTTCAGCCACCAATGAAGTTCTTGTTTGAGGCACTGCATAAGGGGTACCCTTGTACTTGAGGGGGTGGGAGTGCTGGGTCCAAACTGAACTGAGGTAACATTGCAATTTCCTCATATGGAGTCTTGCTAGCGGTAACATGAGGACAGTGGAAGCCATGTAGCCCAGGAGCCTGAGGTATTGCCTTTCGGTCAATTCTGTGGTCTGGAGGACCAGAAGTAGGTGTTGTATCAAGCTCTCTACCTTTTGGGGGGGGGAGGCAGGCTTTCATGAAATCTGTACGAATCCTGCACCCCAAGAAGACAATGTCGAGTAGGTTCCAACTGGGATTTTGGAAAATTGATCTGAAATCCCAGGAACTGTAGGAGAGTAATGGCGACTCTAAGTGTTGCAGGAGGGCCTGTTTGCAGTATGCCTGAATGAGCAGGTCGTCTAGGTAAGGGAAAATCTGGATGCCTTTTGTCCTGCAGAAGGCAATAACTAGAGACAGACATTTGGTGAAGACTCTGGGTGCAGTGGAAAGCCCAAAGGGTAAGGCAGAGAACTAAAAGTGAGAGAAGCCAACGGGGAACCTCAGGCATTTCCTGAAACTGGGCCTTAAAGGGATGTGAAGGTAGGCGCCCTTGATATCTAAGGTGGCCATGAACCCTTGGGGGAGTAGGAGCAGAAAGAGAGTTGGTAAGGTCAGCATCCTGAAGGTTGGTACCTGAAGAAAGAGGTTAGGTAGGGAGAGGTCCAGAATTGGCCTCTAGGGACAGTCTTTTCTTGGACCTAGGAATATCCAGGAGTAGAAACCTCTTCCTTTTGCAGACAGTGGGACTGACTGAATGGTGCCTTGAGGCATAAGACTGTTTAGCACTGGCTCCAATAGGGGGAGCTGTTCTTTTGGTGGCTTTGGGATACCCCTTCTCTTTGGAGGCATGAGCCAGGTCATACAGTACCCATTTTCCATTATACAAAAGGACCCATTTGTCAGAAATGGTAAGTTTCCTCACTTGGAGACAGTGAGAGAGACGCAGAGAGAGGGGGATAGAGGGAGAAGGTGGGGGCTCTTAGCTTGGCAGGTAGTCATACACTACCTGCCCTGTCTTGAAAGGGTGGTGTCTGGCTAGTAGAAGATGAGGCTCTGGTAGGAGTGGTTTGTTTCCTGGAGGATTTCCTAGGTCATGTGGAGGCAGCAGGGCGACAGTGCTTCCTAATAAATAGTGCTTTTGCTAGGTAATTTCTCTGGAAGTTTGGAATGGAGGAAAACCAGAAGGTGTTTTAAATCCTGCATCTCTTTCCCTTTTTGTTGTTATAACTTGAATAAGTCAGCCAGTTTTGTTTCAAACAGGGCTGTATTGTAAAAATGGAGCATCACCCAGCTTAGCTCTAAAGTCATCTGGTATAGGCTGGAGGCGTAGCCAGGAATACCTCCTCAAGGCAGATGCTGATGCTGTTGACCTGGCTGAGACCTCAGCAGCATCATAACTGCACTTAGTAGAGTGCCAGGTAACCTGAGAGGTAAGTGCAGCTAGGGAAGACAGTGAAGCTTTTGCAGCAAAATCAGGGGAGTCAGACAATTCCTTTGAGATCTTCTCCAACAGGGATAAGGCCTATTTAGCCATTTGTGTTTGATAATTAGTAGCTCTGAAAGCTAGAGTAGCAGAAGTATTTTCTTACCCAGATGTTCCATAGTTTTGCTGTCTTTGTCAGCAGGGAGGAGGGTGGTGTAAGGCAATAGTTTTGAGGCCTTATCAGTGGAAATGGAAATAGTGGCAGAGTCTGCAGCAGGAAACTTAAGTAGAAACTTAGCCGTCTCAGGGACCTTATAAAACCTGTCAGGTCTACGTGGGGCAGGGGGCTGTGAGTCCAGGTTCATGGATGCCAAACAGAAGGCATCCAAAAAAAGCAGGCAGAATGGGCATACCAGCAGTAGGGGTTGGGAAATCCATCTGAATGAGGTCATAGTACCTTTTTTGTACCTCTGTCATTTCAGATGATTCCCACTTGAAGTGTTCCCTCATTTTGGCAATAGTTTCCCCAAAAGTTAAATCCTCTGCTGGGGAGTCAGGGTCAACAGATTCTTCCTCTTCGGAGCCATATCCCAAGGGAGAAGGCAGCTGGGAGGTATATGAAAAGGATTCCTCAGAAGAAGAATCAGAGAATTCCAACTCTTCCCACTGGCAGGGATCTGATGTCTGATGTCTAGGGCTCAGTATAGGAGGAGGAATAGTTGACATCCCTGGAGCGGTAGGCTGCAAGGCCATAAAGGCATTAAAGAGGTTTTGGCTGAAGGCCTGCAGTCCGAGGTTCTCTCAGGAGCAGGAGACAAATGCTTTCTTTTTTCCTTCCTTTTGAGAGACAGCCTAGCAGGCATCTGAATGGAGGAACGCCTAGTGTCGGACGAGTGTACGGAAATAGAAGGATCCAACAGTCCTACCGAAATCACAGGTTTACCCACAATGTCGGAAAAGCCTCTGTGGATGTGCCCTCCACACAGGATTATGCGGCTTCCGTGTAGGTACCTGCTGTATCTGAAGCAGCGGAGCCAGAGTCGTCAACCAGGCTGTTGGCCACAGACTGAGAGTCAGACGAATGAGGCGCAGTAGTAGTAGGCCTGACGGTCCTGGCCTTCTCTTTCGGCAGTTCGGCAGGCAAGTCCGCAAAACTCTCCATACTTAAAGCTAACTGTTTGAGACGTTGGTTTTCTAGGTACAGGTTGAGCACATGGAGACAGCTGTGAAGAGTATTGGGCTCAAACGCCTGACAAATGGTGCAGGCCTTGTAGTCGTGCGACCTACTGAACAAGACAGGCACTGATCATGGGGCACCCTTGTGAGGTATCTGACAGCTGCACTTCCACTTGCCTTTTCTGGATGACATGAACAAGCATTAGAAATAGAAAAGGTGGCTGAAAAAGGTTCTCGAACAGGGCACTTATCTGATTTCTCTAGAATCTGATGGCCTGGAAGCCAGGAACACCTGACGTTCAACTGGCGGCTGAGAAGTTCTGAGGACTGGTGCATGCAGACATCACTTTTATGGCTCAAGCTCTGCTAGCCACGTCAGACGTACCCACTCATCGTACAGTGACTGAAATATTTTCTATACTGGCTGGACGTTCGGGTAGCAAAAGGAGTAAACCCATTGGTACTGAATACTGCAACATGTGAGCAGGAGGACATCTCACACATGATACCTCGTGAGTGGCACCAACTGAATGGCAGCCCTCGTGGAGCCTAGCTCTTTGAGAATCACATGAACAGGTGGACATGACAGATTCAACAGAAAAGAAACCTCATCCTGAATCAAATGGACCCTGCAAGCAGGCAGTGCTGCAGTCTCTGACACTGTGCCCAGCAGGACTCCAATGAACTCCAGGTTCTGGCGTGGAACTAGATTTGACTTGGGCAGGTTCACTGTGACACCTACATTTTGGCAAAGTCTGAGGACATATCTGGTTGCCAGTGTTAGTTGATGCCTTGTGGGAGTCATGAGAAGCCAAATGTCCAGGTATGGAAAAACCTGGAAATCCTGCAGCTTGAGATGAGCTGCCACCACCGCCATGCATTTGGTAAACACTCTGGAGGCTATGGTGAGCCCAAAGGGCAGGGGTCTGAACTGGTAATGACTGGCACCTAGCCGAAAGTGCAAGTGTCTCCTGGAGTGTCGGTCAATCTTTATGTGATAGCACGCATCCTTGTGATTTACTGAGCAAATCCAAATATCCCTGCGCAAGAGATGCAGAATGGACTGCATAGTGAACATCTGGAACTTGGACTTCTTGACAGAAAGGTTTAGCTCGCTGAAGTCTAGAATCAGACGCAGGTCCCCGGTCTTTTTGGCACCAAAAAGAAGCGAGATTAAGTTCCACCCCTTGTTGTTCTGTCGGGACCTCTTGAATGGCTCTTTTTTGAAGAAGGGCTTGCAACTCGAGATAGGCCAACTCCCTTTGGCGGGGTGGTACATCTGGTAGAAATCTCTGAATTGGAGGGGCTGGAAGAAGGGAATGGGAGTAAGCCCTAGAAATTATTTTTAGCACCAACTGACTGCAAGACTTGTCCAGAATAGTGAGTGAAGAAAAAGTTGACCTTCAAATGCCTCCAGGGCAGGACAGTTGGTAGATCAGAAGTGCTGAAAGGGCTTCTCCAAGAAGGGTTCTCAGGAGCCCTGATTTGGCGGAACCCCTCTCCCCCTAAGGCAGCATCTTCCGTTGAATCCCCTGCCCTGACGTATGGAAGAGGATTCTGACAAGCATCCTGAAAGGAAGAGAGAGTCCTCTGGAAGCAAAGCTCCTTACTTCCCCTCTGGGTTTTAGAAAAGGTCTCTGGGGAGTAGAAAACCTGATCCCTACTACAGAGAGAGTCTTACTTTCCTGCGCACTGGGGGTTAAGGTCTCTTTAACAGACAGTCCAAACAAAGTGGAGCCGTCAAAGGGGCCTTTAGTGAAGGGGGCCTTAAAGGGTTCTGGAAACCTGCAAAAGCAAAGCAAGGCATGCCACCTGATAGCAATGCCTTTGCCTGCCACTCGAGAGGTGGCCACTGCAGTATTGGAGATCAACATCATCGAGGCATTTGCTAAGGATGTGAGAGTGGACAGCCTTGGAGAGATTTGCTTGAAGTTCTCCAGAGGCAAGCACTCAGAGGGAAGTGGTAAGCTCCGAAAGCAAATCCCTTTGAAGCTGGGTAAAATGGGCCAAACAATTGGTCCTCTCAAGTTGAAGGTAGCTAAGGTAAACAAATGCTTTAAAAACTGTCATTCGCCCAGGACTCCCTGTTCAGGGGATGGACCGAGGAGCTCTGCTCAGCTAGCTCCTTCTTGATAGCAGCGGCCACCATGATGGCACTGACCGGGACTCTCTTGCTCCAAAAGGACCTATCCTTAGGGGGACCGAGGAATTTGTCAGCTTTCTTGGGCACCAGTTCCACCATGTCCATCTCCTTCATGGGCCTGCTGGTGATGAGGTCCACAAGCTCATCAGCAGGGAGGGGAAATACAGGTAGTAATGGACCCATCCCGAACGCCTTCAAGAACATGGACTCCTCCAAAGATGAGGGTTGGGAAGACCATCCCCTCTCTGTTTGAGAACCTCCACCTGAGGAGGTTTCCTTCAGGAACATCCTGGAAGTCTAGGGGACCCGTCTCCTTCCTCAAAATCTGTGTCCTCAGTGAGGGACTCTCTGGGGGAGTCCAAGTGCCTCCTCTTACACGCTGTCTTCCAAGGAGACTCCTCCTCTGTGGGCTCTGGGGAGGAACTGGAAGAGATGGGTACACCAAGTGGGGCAATGCCAGTCTGAAGGCATTCGCAGGAGGGCTGACCCTGGATGGATGATGAGGCCTCAGAACCCAATCCTGAGGAAGGCTGTGGAGGACCTAGAGAGGAAGGAGGGGTAACTCCCAAATTGGAGAAGGTACTCTTTACCGCATGGAAGGCCAAAGGACTGGACAAAGTCCCCCTCCCATCCCTCGTGGCCAGGGCCACCTGGGAAGGGGGAAGGGACCCCAACAGTGCTTAGGCCCCTGGATGATAATGGCCCTGAGCTGTCCAGCACCAAAGCCCCAAAGAGAAGAGAACAGTCTGAAAAATTCGGACCTGAACCCACCACCAGGGAACCAGCACCTACCCCTCTGAAATGAGGCCCACTCTTGTCCGAGGGCTACGGAACAAAGCTGGTGAAAGACCCTGGTGGTGGGTGTCGAGAAGATGGGGATATCGGACACAGTCAGCCTTTCACAACGAACCTCTGGGTCTTGACATTCAAAAACCTGCGGGATCAGAAGAGGACAGTGAAGAGTTGTAGATGGGTAGGGTGCCCCAGCCACACAGGCCGAGGACGGCAGCAGATCCAACTCGATTTGGGCTTTGAGGAAACTTCGCATCATACTATCTATGTCAGAGAGAAGGAGACTTCTGGACAATATGGATGAAGCTGAACAATGGCCTGATCGTGCTGCGAATCTTGCCTTGGATCCCGAAGTTCTAATGCTGCAAGAAGATCATTAGCTCAGACGTCTCGGATCCGACCTCCTGGACAATCTGGAAGGGGAACCCCCTATGGCAATAGGATCAGACACAACTGCCAGATCCAAAAACTTAACAAGATCTGAAGACTTAGCAGCTGTACTGGACGAATCTGACAAACTGGTTGGATCCGGTGATGGCCTGCCTATACTTGGATCTGAAGGCCTCTGATCCGATGAAGCCTTGGATCCAAGAACCTGCTCAGAAGACCTGGGAACAACAGATCTCAGATCTGATTACAATGAGGCTGGACTCAGTTCCGGGAATCTGCAACTTGAGAACCTTGGCTTTTTGGGAAAAAGAAGAAGACGACACCCGAGGGATAAGAGTATCTTCTCTTTCTCAGTTCCTGAGAAGGTTTGGAAGGAGAGTCCAAGGAAAGTGGACCACCCTGGGCCAAGTCTTGTTTCAGTACTCAACAAGGGCCTTGGGGTTGAATACGGCATAAATGTGTCACACAACCTCCAGGTGCACTGAACCTAAACAGTAGAGATGCTCCTTGTGCAAGTCGAAGCATTGCATCTTCCACCCGCACGAGGAGCTCCTTTTAAAACATGAAGACTTTTCAGCCATCCTAACTGCAGTACTCTCACACAGAAAAGGAAAGAAAAGAGTTTTTTTTTTGTTTTGAGAAAAGACCAGCTATGAGAAAAAGACGAGAAGTGCCATGCACTAGGAGGGGGGAGGGGAGAACCTACCTACACTAAAAACTAGGTTCTAACCAGGGAGGGGAGGAATTAAACTTGGCTAATGATAGTAAAAGGCAGAAACTACTACTTCTTTCGGCTGCTCCCGTTAGGGGTCGCCACAGTAGATCAACTGTTTCCATTACTTCCTGTCCACTGCATCTTGCTCTGGTCACACCAACCACCTGCATGCCCTCTCTCACCACCATCCATAAACCTTATCTTAGGCCTCCCTCTTTTCCTGTTACCTGGCAGCTTCATCCTTAGCATCTTTTTCCCAATATACTCTGCATCCCTCCTCAGCACATGTCCAAACCAACGTAATCTTGCCTCTCTGGCTTTGTCTCCAAACCTTCCAACCTGGGCTGACCCTCTAATATACTTATTCCTAATCCTGTCCATCCTCGTCACACCCAGTGCAAATCTTAACATCTTCAACTCGGCCACGTCAAGCTCTGACTCCTACCTTTTTGTCAATGCCACTGTCTCCAACCCATATAACATAGCTGGTCTCACTACCCTCTTGTAGACCTTCCCTTTCACTCTCTTACTGGTACTAGTCTGTCACAAATTACTCCTGACTCTCTTCTCCACCCACTCCATCCTGCCTGTACTCTCTTCTTCAACTCTCTTCCACACTCACCATTTTTCTGAACTGTTGATCCCAAGTACTTAAACTCATCCACCTTCCCCATCTCTACTCCCTGCATCCTCACCATTCCTTTAGTCGCCCTCCCATTCACACACATATTCTGTCTTAGCTCTGCTACCCTTCATTCCTCTTCTCTCTAGAGCATATCTCCACCTCTCCAGGGTCTCCTCCACCTGTTCCCTACTCTCACTACAGATCACAATGTCAACTGCAAACATCATAGTCCACGGGGACTCCTGTCTGATCTCGTCTGTCAACCTGTCCATCACCATTGCAAATAAAAAAGGGCTCAGAGCTGATCCTTGATGTAATCCCACCTCCACCTTAAACGTATCCGTCACTCCCACCGCAGACCTCACTGCTGTCACACTACCCTCGTACATATCCTGCACCACTCTTACAAACTTCTCTGACACTGCCGACTTCCTCATACAATACCACAACTCCTCTCTAGGCACGCTGTCATATGCTTTCTCTAAATCCACAAAGACACAATGCAACTCCTTCTGACCTTCTCTGCACTTCTCCATCAACACTCTCGGAGCAAATATCGCATCTGTAGTGCTCTTTCCTGGCATGAAACCATACTCCTGATCACTAATCATCACCTCCCTTCTTAATCTAGCTTCCGCTACTCTTTCCCATAACTTCATGCTGTGACTGATCAGTTTAATCCCTCTGTAGTTACTACAGCTCTGCACATCACTGTTATTCTTAGAAATCGGTACCAAAACACTTTCTCCATTCCTCAGGCATCCTCTCACTTTCCAAGATTTCATTAGACAATCTAGTTAAAAAATCCACAGACATTTCACCTAAACACCTCCATGCTTCCACAGGTATGTCATCTGGACCAACAGCCTTTCTGTTCTTCATCCTCTTCATAGCTATCCTTACTTCCTCCTTGCTAATCATAGGTTCATAGGTTCATAGGTTCATACTAGGCTATCTGCCCAAGGGCATTTATAAGCCTAGCCCATAGTTATGTGGCTTTCGCCACCCCTTTAGTTTGAATAAAAACTATGCCTATCATTTTGCTGTGCCTCTGTCAAGCAGTGACGCTGAAGTAATCCCTGGGGTATATCTGCAATCTCCCATCCATTGGTCAAGATTCCTCTTGAACAAGACCAGAGAGGTGCTCTGCCTCACATGTACCGGGATTTTGTTCCACAGCATAGGGAGTCTCTGGGTGATGAATCTGTCCCTCCAGCACGTTCTATTTATAACCGTGTCAAGGTTTAAGTCTCCCGCCTTGTGGTTCTGAGGGATCTAGATTTTTGAGGTGAAGCATATTCATCAAATCTGGGTTTGACATGGCCTTATATGTCAGGCACAGGTCACCTCTGAGCAAGCGGTATGAGACTGAATAGAGCTGGAGTTCTTTCAGTCGGGCAGCATAAGACATATTTTTGAGACCCTTTATCCTTTTGGTGAGGAACTTTGGGGCCTTTCAAGCTGCAGCAGGTGTCTGGTCAGATACATTCGAACGGGCATTGTACTCAATCATAGGTCTAATAAGTGATGAGTACAGGGGACGATGACCTCCTTGATCTAGATGTGAATCCCTTCATGATCAGGTGGGTGATATAGAAGGTTTTCCTAACTACTTTAGCAACATGCGTGTCAAACGAAAGGCTACTGTCAACCTGGGTCCCCAGATCTCTGATGACTTTTTCTGTGCTCAGTGGATTGCCACCTATATGGTAGCTAGGGGTAGCCTTGTTTTTCCCAAAGGGTATGACTATGCATTTTTTGGCGTTTAACTTCAGGCCATGGCTCTGGCACCAGTTATCCATTTCTGTGAGGCCCTTCTGGAGGATATCTGTGTCAGATGTGTTTTCGACTATGGCGCCCAGTTTGCAGTCATCTGCAAACTTTGTCAGCCATAACCCTCCTGTGTTTGCTTGTACTTCAGAAAAGTAGATGCCGAACAAGAGTGGACCCAGGACTGAGCCCTGTGGGACACCACTTGTGACAGGCTTTGAGTCTGACATGGCTCCAGCAACTCTGACCCTGTGGGTTCTGTCACTTAGCCAGTTTGCAACCCATCTTGTGATGTATGGGTTTACATTCAAGCTGATGAGTTTTTCGATGATACCTGAGTGGGGTATTGTGTCGAAGGCCTTTGCCAGGTCGAGGTAGGCTGTATGGACTGCCTTTCCCTCATCAATGGCCTTGGTGACTGTCTCGAAAAAGTCAACCAAGTTTAAGAGGCAGGATCTGCCTTTGACAAAGCCAAACTGAGTTGGATCCAAAGTCTGCAAGTTCCCTATGTCTTTATTTATGAGTTCCATTATGATCCTCTCCATGGCTTTGCAGATAAGGCTTGTCAAGCTAATGGGGCGGTAATCCACTGCATGTCAAGATTCACTATCCGCACATCATCCAGCCTTCTCTCCCTCTTATTCTCTTCATTCATCAACCTCTCAAAGTACTCTTTCCATCTGCTCAACACTCTCTCCTCGCTTGTGAGTACGTTTCCCTCATTATCTTTTATCACTCTTACCTGCTGCACATCTTTACTAGCTCGGTCCCTCTGTCTAGCCAGTCAGTACAGGTCCTTTTCTCCCTCCTTAGTGTCCAACCTTTTATACAACTCTTCATACGCCTTATTTTTAGCCTTCGCCACCTCTCTCTTTGCCATGCACCTCATCTCCTTATACTCTTGTCTACTTTCTTCATCTCTTTGACAGTCCCACTTCTTCTTCGCCAACCTCTCAATGTATACTCTCCTGTACTTCTTTATTCCACCACCAAGTCTCCTTGTCCTCCTGCCTCTTTCCAGATATCACACCAAGCACATTTCTAGCCATCTCTCTCACTAGCTCTGCTGTAGTTACCCAGCTATTCGGTAACTCTTCACTGCCACCCAATGCCCGTCTTAACTCTTCCCTGAACATCAACTCACAATTACCCTTTTTTCAGTTTTCACCATTTGATCCTTGGTGCTGCCCTCACACTCATCCTACTCTTCTTGATCACCAATGTCATCCTACAAACCACCATCCTATGCTGCCTAACTACACTTTCCCCTGCCACCACTTTACAGTCTCCAATCTCCTTCAGACTGGCCCTTCTACATAAGATATAATCCACCTGTGTGCATCTTCCTCCACTCTTGTATGTCACCCTATACTCCTCCCTCTTGTTAAAATACGTATTCATCACAACCATGTCCATCCTTTTCGCAAAATCCACCACCATCTGACCTTCTGCATTCCTTTGCTTAACACCATACCTACCCATCACTTCATCTCCTCTGTTCCCTTCACCAACATGCCCACTGAAATCTGCTCCAATCACCAGTCTCTCACCCTTGGGTACAGTTCATCACCACTTCATCCAACTCACTCCAAAATTTTTCTTTCTCATCCATCGCACACCCAACTTGTGCAGCATATGCACTAACAACATTCATCATTACACCATCAATTTCCAGCTTCATAAACATCACTCTATCCGACACTCTTTTCACCTCCAAAACACTCTTAGCATACTGTTCCTTTAGGATAATGTCTACGCCATTTCTCCTTCCATCCACACCATGATAAAACAATTTGAAACCGCCTCCGATAAACCCAGCCTTGCTCCCCTTCCATCTGGTCTCTTGCACAAATATACCAACCTTCCTTCGGTCCATCATATCAGCTAGCTCTCTCCCTATACCAGTTATACTGCCAACATTCAAAGTTCCGACCCTCACTATCACAGTCTTAGCCTTTACCTGCCTTCGGGCATGCCTTCCCCCTTTTCTCCTCCTTCGGCCAACAGTAGCCCAATTTCCACCAGCACCCTGTTGGCCAACAGTACTGGTGGCGGTCACTGTTAACCCGGGCCGGTATGTATTTCTGTAAGGTTGTCTGCATGTATGATTTGGCAAAATGTTATGCCGGATGCCCTTCCTGATGCAACCCTCCCCATTTATCAGGGCTTGGGACCAGCACAAAGAAATGCACTGGCTTGTGCATCCCCAAACAATACCCTAAAAAGGAAAACAGACCGGAATAGAAGCCAAGAAAACAGAACTTATCTCTAGTCCATATGCTTAAGTCTAGACCACATCCGGAGCGATTCAGAAGCAAATGAGATCGGAGGTTTAGAATGTAGCAAAGGATTATAGGAAGGGGAGGAGCATGAGCCCTGGATCTGTCTGAAACTTGGTGGCTCAGAAAAGAACAAATTTATAACAGTGAAAAATTAAATAATGAAGATGAGTATTTAGAATAAAAAATAACTACAAAAGAACTGAACAAAATTCTAAAAGATATTAACATGAATTCTACAACAGGACTGGATGGAACTGAATACGGTATGTATAAAGAAATGAAAAAGTGGCAAAAAATTTATAGAAGTTATGAATGCATGGTTAGAAACTGGAATTAAAGATAAAGAAATACGTAAAGGAGTTATAAAATTTATATTTAAAAAAGGAAATAAAGGAGAGAAAAACTGGAGATCTATAACATTGACTAATATGGATTATACATTTTTTATGACAATAACAAAAAGGTTAAAAAAAATTGATAAAATATATGACCAAAATGTATTCAGAAGAAAAGGAAGTCCAGAGTTATTATGGATAATCAGAGAAACAGGTGATATCATAAATAAAAATGTAGAACCGAAAGTTGTGATATTGGGATAAAAGTAAAGCCAATGATAACACTCAGTATAAATCATTACAGGGAATTTTGCAGGCATATAATCTAAACAAAAAATGTTACAAGTAATAAAATCTGTTTATGAAAGGAACTATGTGAAACAATCTAAATGGCTGCATTGGAGAAGAAATAAAATAGAATGCGGAATAAAGCACGGCTGCCCAGTTAGTACTGCAATTTTCACATTAATTATGAAGGTAATAGTGAAACAAATTAATAAAATGTCAAGTAGAGGTGGATACAAAAATGAAGAAGTACAATTGCCAATAATGTATAATTATGCGGATATTGCATTAGTTTTTAAAAATAAAGTATGGATGGAAAAAGTACATGAAAAATTAAGTATACATTAAAAATGGTTTAAGTATAAATAACGAGGAAAAGTAAAGGACTTGGTTTTGAAGGTATGAAAGGAGGTACTGTGTTCAATGAAAAATATATAGATATATTGGGAATAATATTTAGAAGAAATTAATACAGACAACAACAATGGGATAAAGTACTCAAAGTAGTAAAGGATATGACTAATTTTTTGGAAATCATATATTTTCATATACAAAAACAGCACACTTGTTGAACACAGTGGTAATAGGAAAAACTGCTCATGTTGCCAACATCTATAAGATTCCTATTAAGTAAGAAAAGGAACTAATGATAATTATATTTTCCTTTCCTTTAATCCAGTCAAGAGAGGGATTATACAGATGAAAGAAGTGCAAGGAGGCTTGGGTTTAATAAACCCAATAGTACATGCAGCATATTTAACTTTATATAAGGTATTAAAAGGAATGATGAAGGAAAATAAAAAAAAAATGATAGAATTATACTATAATATAAATACAAAGAACTCTGGGAAGGAATGGGAGTTAAAAAAGAATTAAAAGCACTGTGAATGAAGAAATGAAAGAGGATCAAAACAGAATTGTGTTATGGAAAATAAAAAAATATATGTGAGAAAAATAAAATGGAATGTTACTTGAGTATTATGAAAGTATTTTATTGCACTGATCCATGGACATATTTAGAAATAGATAAGAAAAAAAGTCATAATGATGAGAGATAACTTTAAAAAGATTAAAGAATGTAATGATTTTTTATGGAGATTGTCCATTTACTAAATTGCGGTTAAGGCAAATATTCCATACAAAAAATCAAAGAAAAAATATGTAATAAATGTGGAGAGTTTGAGACTACTGAGCATCTGTTTTTGAAATGTGAGCGAGTTAATTTGTGGAAAGAAATATGTAAACATAATAGGGAGAAAAGTTTGTTAAAATTGGAGCAAATAAATATGAACAACAGAATTTGGTTAATATGGTGTACAAAAACAGGAAGAAGTGAAGAGAATGGACAGAATAATATTTTGTTTTATGAGCTATATGGAATGAGAGACTAAATTAAATTAAATACAATGAAAAATAAACTTTGACAAAGATTTTGGAGAAAACAATGTTTTGGTTGTGGAAAAAAAGAGTGGGGAGGAAATGCTTAAATTGAAATTTATAATGTAAGGAGATTTGTAAATACATGTAAATTATGTAAACATGTAAATAATATGTAATGTATATATCGATAAAAAAAATTTACTCTCTTCGACTGGTGCTGTGGGGTCTTTTACATCCACCTGAGCTACCACCAACTCGAGCAGATGGGGGCCTCGGTTTAATATTACATCTAAGGACAACACACTCAGGAGGTGCAAAATCCCCCTTTTGCGGCACTTCAGTATCAGTAATTGATCTACCTGGTGTGGAAATAGAAATCACAACCTTCTCCACCAAAGGTGAGTGTGCTACCTGATGTGCTACTTACACTGTTTTATGTGGCATATCCATGTCTTCCTCATCAATTCAAAGTTCAAAGAATCGGGAGGTAGAGAGAGACTTATTTTTGTGCAAAAATGATTCCTGAAGTTTGAAGTTGAACTTCTTGTTGGCTGATCCTATGTCAAGCAGTTACATCCTCGGCAAACCTGTTACAATCTGAAATGTCAGAAGCTGGGGACAATGCCTGTAGAGCGAGCACTTGGCTCCGTCCTTTCATAATAGCTGGTGGTTCATCCCGTCACTGAGCAAGAAAGCTTGATAACCTGCTACTACTTACAACCTCTACAGCCTAATGTACCAGGATGGTAGTGTAGGTCTCAAAGGTGGGAATATCCTTCTGAGGGTATAGTACAGATCACTGCACGCGGGACACAGCTGTGGAAACAAGTACCCAGTCTGGAAGTTGCTCTCACTTTGCTTGAGGCTTAGTTAAATCAGTTAAGCTCTGACTGTGTCTTCAAATGAGGCTGAAAAGGTAAGGATGCAGTAAGTTCAGGTTGCAAGCTTCGGACTCGGGCAAGCTAATGAGACTCTGGATTCAGTACTCTCAAGCCTTGGAGGGACTAAGTGGGACAATCAAGGCTAAATATTCTTTACCTGCAGAATCCTTAATCAGACTTTTCAGCTTTTCTAAGCATTTTCTATTTCTAAGGGATGTTTTATTTAGAACAATCACACAAGGATCCCTCACCAAAGTGGTAGACAACCATTGGGTCAACACCAATAATTCCATGAGTTCAATGAAAGTCTTTATGTTTTAAGCCCTCTAGTAGAAAACTGTTTTATTGTTAAAAACAGTACTCTAAGGAGGAAACCTTGTGACATCATCCCCAAACACAAAAGACACTAAGCTGCAGTGTTATGGTAGAATGTGTTTTCAGCAGACACACTTTTTGGTCACTTTTTCGGTGGATGTTATGGAACCTACAAATTTGCAACTCACACAGTCAAATTTTAAACTTTACAACTATTCAATGAAACACTCTAATATTGATAAAGAGCACTGGAAAAACGAGTGCCTGTCACTCTGAAAGAATTGACAAACGCACTGATTTACAAATGATCTCTGACACAGGAAAAACAATGAAAACAGCATGTGCAATTTTAAGCAACAGTCGACATCATGGGCTGAGGAAGCTCTGCACTGGAAACATCTGAAAGCTCTGAAGTCAAACCAGAAAGCAGATATTTAAATGAAGCTAATACTCATGAATAGATCACACTGCAGAAATAACTCCTAAAATAAACATTATTTATGAACATTTACTTCTCCCTCTGTTTTGGTCTGCACCCAAGTTTTTACACAAGGCACATCATATTCCAGTTGTCTCTTGTTGTTCATGTTGCTCCCTTCTAATATCTGTATTCTCAGCTGTCACCTCACAGTATCACTCTGAAAATCAATTCCTGGGGCAGGGAAGTGGAAGCTAAAGCTGACATTTTCAATATTCTATGACTAATTGGGACACTGCTTTTACATCCAGTAAGCAAAAACGCATGCAATCACTATCAAGCTTTCAAGGGTGGACTATCAGTAATCAGTCTATCATTCTCAGGTGACAAAGCAGCGAGTATCAAGGCCAGCTGATACTAGTTTTAAAAAGACATTTAACAGCAGGTCATTTAGAAGCACCTTCTACAACATTTGGAAATAACATTTGTCCCTTTGGTAGCTTCCTACAAACAAAATTCACAAGAAGTTATACCAAAAAAAACATACTAACTCTCTTCACACAAACCCTAGAAAGGAGACAATTAAAATAATGTCACTCTAAGTCAGACAGGCAAGTAACAGTGACCTTACAGTATCATATAATGGTGATCCTTTCAGCACTGTAAAAATAATATTAACCACTTAGAATGACACTAGGCATCAGTATTGTACAACTTTTTGTTTGTTTGTTTCTCCTGGACAAACCATTTTATTTAGGATAATGATAAAGTACTCTCTAAAATCTAAGACAAATATGTTGCTTCTGATGGTAACAGTAAGATGTAGCATAAACACATATAAAATAAACAAAAGCAGTAACCATATGAAATAAAAGCCAGACTACTTGCCATTAATGTAGTAAGAGTTGATATACTGGATAGATGCTCGACTAACATCAGCAGACTGTGCTCTTAAAGCAATGCCCCACAGATGATCCATGCCACATAACTGCAAAAAATTGAAAGCAAAAACAATCAAAACCTAAAAAGAAATAATTAAAATGTAAAACACAAAAACCAAAAGACAACATTTCAATGAAAAAGACATTTGGCATCAAGAGTGGGGACCTTAAAACACAATGTACTGTCTCCACAGAAGAACAAACAATTAAAGAAGACAAAAATGTTTCAAACAAAAAGCAGGGACCACATACAAATGAAAAGTAAACATTGAGCTCAAAAAACATAAAACTTGGTATAATTAGCATATCTCTAGGGAATGAGGTAACATGTTTAACACAAGTTATGAACAAATTTTATGCCCAATCTGTCTATGGTCTTTTTTATATGGAAAGGCACTACTGGTGACTGTTTGGTAGTTTTAAAAATCATCAATAATAGTACCAACTTTATAAAACTTGTTTTGAGTGGAATTTTTTTGGATGTTAACGTACAGATTAATGATTCATTCAGTGCATTCAGAAGTGCTTTATTTAGGAAAGATACAATGGCTAATTATTTGATTTAGAACAATCACCCTAAATTTGTTGAAAATAATATTCCTACAGGTCAATTTATTAGGGTCTCTAAGAAATTACTCATATGTTACAAACCTAGAGAAATACAGACCATCAAACAGATGATTATAACAATGGGATATAATCTTAATATTTTAGATGCTATGGTGCAAGACATCTTAGAGAAGACACTGAGTTTCTACCTACTTTGAGGAGAGTTTTTTAAAATTAATAAGAGTGACATCTGGAGGTGACTGTTTCCAAATAAAAATATCTTGTTGCATTGATATGTCAGTTGATTATGGCTTTATTTCTTCTGCTTTGGATAATAACTGGAATATTTTAAACGGAATATGGATTTATTTCGGTATGTGTAAAGTCTGCCACTTTATGCAAAACAGTAAGTTTATTATTTTTACTAATCAAGATTATACACTATACTCAAAAGTTAGATTCACTTGGAAGTCGAAGGTTTATATTGACTTATGTGAAATTTGTCCAGTACACTAAGTGGGGATGACAAGAAAATTTCGGAAACATGTTTTAGAAGGTTTTTAAGATAATAGCACTCATGTTGATAATGCATTATATATAGTCATTTGGCAGACTTCCTTGGACTTAAAACATTTAGGTTTTTTGGACTTGAGAAAGTCCATAAATAAATGCATGAAGATGATTTTAAAAACACAGCTGAAAAGAAAGATTATGTGGCAGTTAAAACCACAAGCTGATAAATATCCCAGACATGGGACTATTAACATTAGATTTTTTTTAATAGAATGTTAAAAGTTATAATTAATTATATGTATTTTGTTATACGTCTTTATAAGGTTTTTATAAATGTACTGGATTTGTTGAGAAAAAATGTGTTTAGTGAATGTCTTTTTAATGCTGTATTAAGGTCAATTGACTAATAAGGATATATAAAGATTTGTATTTGGTGTTTGTTTACTCTGAAAAAGTCTGTTTTTGAATATTGTGGATGAAGTGCTAAGTATCTTCATTTGCAGTTCTGTCTCCTTTTTTTGATTTCTTTTGAATTCTTTATCGATACATACTTTTCAGCATATTTACATTCAAATACAAAAAATCATTATTGATAGTCTAATGAACATTAAAATGAAGGTTATGCACTTAACATAACGCTAGATCTGAGTTGTCTTCTTCGGTCTCGACCTATGGGTTATGAGAATCTTGGGTTCAGAGAGTCAAGTCCTCTGCCATAATGCTTTGCATGACATCGTCTCCTCAAATTGAGTTTGTCCTACACATAGATCTGTACATAAAGAGTTTTCCTAAAAGAAACTAAGGCCAAGACCAAAGGGTCTCAACAATAGACTTCTGACTGGCCTGCAAGGACCACCAAGTGCCAAAAAATATCAGTGACAATCCAGAAAGTACAGTTTTGTACCTACCATAAATGTAGATGTTCGAGTGTTCACACTGCTGCAGTCATTACACTTTGGTTATGCTGCAGTCATTACACTTGGGTTATCCTGCCGTCAGGCGGTCCCGCAGTTGGCCAGAGTTCCAAAGTCTTGGTCCAGCGTCGGTTGCTGTCGCTTCTTCCCTGACGTCAGTGCGCCAGGGGTATATAAGATGCATCCAACGCCATTTTATTCAGTTTTTCTTGCCCCAGATGTCAGGTGCCCCCAAGTAGGCAGACAATACATATTGCTAATAAAAAATATACATATAAAAATAACAACAATACCTTCTTTTACAAGCAAATACACCACAAAGGTTGTACAGGATAGAAAGGTATAGATAAGCCCAGCTAGTTCAGAGGGGATGAAGGGAGGGTAACCTGGACTGCAGCAGTGTGAACACTCGAACATCTACATTTATGGTAGGTACAAAACTGTACTATGCTCATCATGTTACACTGCTGCAGTCATTACACTTGGGTAGAATCCCAAAGATAAGGTTGGGTGGCTGGTCTATAAAGAGTTAGGATTGGCTATGAGGCCCTGCAGAACTGCAGTTGCAAATCCTGCTCTGGATTTAGAGTAGAGGCAGGTGGTAATGCTTGGTAAAGGTGTGCACTGAACTCCAAGTTGCAGCCTCCAAAATTTCCTTGGTAGGTACTCCTCTGAGAAAGGCTGTTGAAGTGGCTGTTGCCCTGGTGGAATGTGGCCTAATGCTATTTGGGACTGATTTTCCATGCTGTGTGTAGCAGTAACGTATACAGTGTCCTATCCATTTGGATAAAGTCTGCTTTGAGATAGCCTTGTCCTGTGACCCTACAGCATATGCTACAAACAGTTGCTCAGTTTTCCTGAAAGCTTTTGTTTTGTCCAAGTCGAAGCGTAGCTGCCTGTGTATGTCCAAAGAAGGCAGAAGTTTCTCCCCTTTATTCTGGGGGTTTGGATATAAAGTTGGCAGATGGATGGTTTGGTTAAGAGCCACACTAGATACCACCTTTGGCATAAAGGTAGGGTTTGCCCTTAAAGAAACCCTGTCCTGATGAAAAATTATAAAAGGTTCCACTGCCATTAATGCTTGTAGCTCTGAGACTCTTCGTGCTGAAGTTACTGCTAGGAGCAGAGCTGTTTTCCATGATAAAAATTTTAGATCGGCTGTATTGGCTGGCTCAAAAGGTAGCTGGGTTAGTTTTTCCAAAATGAAATTGAGGTCCCAAGTTGGTGTTTGTGCTCTCCGGGGTGGTCTTATGTTTGTAGCCCCTCTGAGGTACTGTTTTAGCAAGGGATGAGAGAATAAAGGAGGATCCGTGTTGTAATGTGCTGAAATGGCAGAGGCGTGGATCTTAATTGATGAGAAGGAAAGGCCTCTGTCCAGCATCTCAGTTAAGTACTGTAAAATCTGAGGAATGTTTGGAACAAGAGGGTCATGGTTTTGAGCCTTGTTCCAGGCACAGAATCTCTTCCATTTTTCTGAGTAAGCTTTCCTGGTGCTAGGCCACCTGGCCTCCAAAATGACATTCATGACAGCTTTAGAGAGAGGTGTTGCCTGTTTGACTAATTAATCTGCCATGCAGCCAGGTTTAGGGTTTTGAGCTGACAGTGCAGGATCTGATTGTTTTGTTGAGTCAGAAGGTGTGGAATTTGAGGCAAAATCCATGGTGGGCCTTGAGCTAAGTTCCTTAAGGTAGGGTACCAGTGCTGGCATGGCCAGTCTGGAGCAATCAGGATCATCTCTGTTTTTTCTTGTCTGGCTTTTAGGAGTACCTTTGAAAGGAGAGGCAGTGGCGGGAAGGCATAAACTTTTAGGTTTTTCCAGCTGATCAATACAGCATCCACTTTCCATGCTTGCTTGTGATAAGTCCTTGTGCAGAATTTTTGTAGTTGGCAATTCAGTGGGGAGGCAAAAAGATCTATGTCTGGGCATCCCCATTTTTGCGTTACCATGCTGAAGATTTGTGGATTCAATTTCCATTCGTGAGGGTCCATGATATTTCTGCTTAGATAGTCTGCAAGAGTATTTTATTTTCCTGGCAGGAATTGTGCTTGCAGATGAACTTGATACGTTAGAGCTGTGTTCCACAAGGTCATGGCTTGCCTGCATAGGGGATAAGAATGAGTGCCCCCTTGCATGTTTGTCTACAACATTACTGTGGTGTTGTCTGTCTTTAATAATAATTGTCCTGGATGCAGAAGGTCTTTGAAAGCTGTTAGGGCATTTTGAACAGCCAACATCTCATTTTGATTGATATGAAGATGCATCTGGTCTGTGGTCCACTTGCCCTGAATGCATTTTCCTGCCATGTGTGCTCCCCAGGCGTAATCCAAAGCATCTGTTGTTAGAGTCTGCCTGTGGGTAGGGTAAAAGGCTGACCCTTGTTTAGGTGACATGCCTGTGCCCACCATCGAAACTCCTGTTGTAGGCAGGGAATCATTGGTATTACTACTTCTAAACTGTGAGAATGTTGAGTCCAAACACTTTTTAGGTACCACTGTAATTTCCTCATATGCAGTCTAGCATATGTAATTAGTAGTATGCAGGATGCCATGAATCCCAGGGCCTGCAGAATTTTTCTTGCAGGGAGCTGGGACTTTTTTGCCAGTAGTTGAAAATAATGAGTTAGTTGAACTTGTTTGTCTGGCGTGAGGTAAGCCATCTGGGCCATTGTATTTAAGCTGGCACCCAGGAATATAATCTGTTGTGAGGGCACTAGTTTTGACTTCTTTTCGTTTACTGTGTACCCTAGAGAAATTAACCTTTTTACAAATGCCAGATGCTGTAGAAGAATGTCCTTTGTCTCTGCTTGAATGAGGCAGTCGTCCAGGTATGGATATATTTGAATTCCTTTTTGTCTGCAAAATGCAATTAATGGTGCCAGGCAGTTTGTGAAGACCCTGGGTGCAGTAGATAAGCCAAAGGGCAGTGCATTGTACCAGCTTTGAATCTGAGGTATCTTCTGCAATTTTGTCTGATAGGGACATGCAGGTATGCCTCTTTGAGGTCCAGAGTAACAAGCTAAGCCTTCTTGCCCAGCATGGGTAGAAGCTGCTGTAATGTCAACATTTTGAATTTCGGAATATCCAGGTAAGTATTTAGAATTGAAAGGTCTAGTATGGGCCTCCAGGCCTTGTCCTTTCTGGGGACCAGGACGAGTCTTGCGTAAAATCCTTGTCGCTGTTGTGGCACTTTTTCAATAACTCTCATGTCCATGAGGGCTGAAATTTGTTTTTGTGCCTCTGCCCATTGATTTTGTGGAAGGTCTGGCATTCCTTTTAGCCATGGTAAAGAATGAAAGTGGAACCTGTAACCTTGAGATACAATATTCAGAACCCATTTGTCTTGGGTGATTGTTTTCCAGTTTTCCCACTAAGGGGGCTTCCAAAAGGGAAGTGCTTGGTGTACGAAGGGGAAAGTCATTGTGACTGTTTCCTGTAAGGTTGAGACTTGTCCTCACTTCCTTTTGGGGTTGAGGTGCCCCACTGTCGTTGTCTGTTTGAGCCCTGGGGATGAGATCTGCCTCTTGGGTGTCTGTATCTGCCTCTCTGTGGCCTGTCTGACACTGGAAAGGACCAATTCTTTGTTGGCCAATTTCTGCTAAATCGAGGTGGCTGTACCTGTAAGAAATCCTTGACTGTTTGCATAGATTTAGCTTTATCCTCCATTTTCTTTAACACCTCTTCTGCCTTAACACCAAACAAGGTATCATGCTGTAAAGGAGCATCCAATAATTTTGCCTTAACATGATCAAGTAAACTCTGTTCTTTTAACCAAGCATGTCTTCGAATCACAGAAAGTACAGTTTTGTACCTACCATAAATGTAGATGTTCGAGTGCTAATACAGCTGCAGTCATAACAGATGGGTTCTCCTGCCGTCAGGCGGGTCCTCGGTCGGCCGAATTCCAAAGTCTAGGTCCGGCAACGGTTGTCGTCGCCTCTTCCCTGACGTCAGTGCGCCAGGGGTATAAAAGAACCAGCCGACGCCATTTTCTTCAGTTTTTCTTGCCCCAGATGTCAGGTGCCCCCAGAAGGAAGGCAATACATAAATTTGTGTAAAAAAACAATGCAATATAATCAAAATACAGTAGTTGCAAGCAAATACACCATAGAAGAATACCCCAATCAGGTTGTATGAGGAGGTGTTAGCCAACAGGCCTGTCCCAAGAGGGGAAGGAGGGAGGGAAACCTGGACTGCAGCTGTATTAGCACTCGAGCATCTACATTTATGGTAGGTACAAAACTGTACTATGTTCATCTTGCATACAGCTGCAGTCATAACAGATGGGTAGAATCCCAAAGCTAAGAAAGGGGTGGTAGGCACTAGGTGGAACTAGGAGGAGCCAGAATGCCCTGCAAGACTGCAATGGCAAAGCCTGCTCTAGTTTTGGAGTATAATGGTAGGTGGTAGTGCTTGGAGAAGGTATGCACAGAACTCCAAGTGGCTGCTTCCAAAATATCTTTGGTAGGAACTCCTCTGAGAAAAGCTGCAGAGGTAGCTGTGGCCCTTGTGGAGTGAGATCTGATGCCTGCAGGTACAGTTTTACCATGAAAAGAGTAACAAAAGCGTATGCAGTGAGCTATCCATTTTGAGATTGTCTGTTTGGAAATTGGCTTCCCTTGAGCTCCTATAGCATAGGACACAAAGAGCTGTTCTGATTTTCTGAAAGGCTTTGTTCTGTCCAAATAATAACGCAGCTGTCTGTGGATGTACAAGGAATGTAGTAGTCTCTCCCCTTTGTTTGAGGATTAGGGTAAAAGGTAGGTAAGTGTATAGCATGATTCAAATCTACCCTGGATACCACCTTTGGCATAAAGGACGGGTTGGTTCGTAAGGAAACTCTGTCCTGATGGAAGATGATAAAAGGCTGCACAGCCATGAGGGCTTGTAGTTCCGATATCCTACGAGCTGAGGTGATAGCCAGAAGGAAAGCTGTTTTCCAGGACAAATATTGCAAATCTGTTGAGGAGCTGGCTCAAAAGGAGGCAAGGTCAGCTTTTCTAGAATGAAATTGAGAAGCCAAGCCGGTTTTGGTGGTTTCCTTGGGGGTTTTATATTCTTAGCCCCTCTGAGGAACTGTCTTAAGAGGGAGTGAGAGAATAAAGGTGGATCAGTGTTGTATTCTGCAGAAATGGCTGAGGCATGGATTTTGATGGAGGAGAATGAAAGTCCACTGCTTAGCAGCTCAGCTAGATACTGTAATATTTGAGGTAAATTCAGTTTTCCAGGATTCTGGCCCTTTTTCTCATTCCAGGCACAAAACCGTTTCCATTTTGCGGAGTAAGCTTTTCTAGTAGACGGCCTTCTGGCCTCCAAAATGACATCCTGCACCTCCTTGGAGACTAGGGTCTGTTGTGATGTTAAGGAATCTTCCATGTGTCCAGATTGAGTGTTTTCAGCTGACTGTGGAGAGTTTTGAAGCTGTGCTGAGTCAGAAGAGGCATTAGAGGAAGGGTCCATGGAGGGGAATGCGTCAGGCTCCTCAGGAGTGGGTACCAGTGCTATCTTGGCCAGTCTGTAGCAGTGAGAATCATCTTTGGTCTGTCTGCTCTGGTTTTTAATACAACTTTGGGCAGCAGAGGAAGAAGTGGAAAGGCATAAACTGTCACTGTTGTCCAACTGAAAGAGAGAGCGTCCACTCTCCAGGCCTGTGGATGAAAAGTCCTTGAGCAGAATTTTGTCAATTGGTGATTTTTGTGGGAGGCAAAGAGATCTATGTCCGGCCTTCCCCATGCTTGAATTATCTCTGTTAAAAACTTGAGGATGCAACTTCCATTCGTGTGGATCTGTCATATTTCTGCTTAGGTTGTCTGCCAGCGTGTTTTCCTTGCCCGGCAAGTACTGTGCTTGAAGTTCGATTTGTAATTCCAGGGCCATGTTCCAAAGTGACATGGCCAGCCTGCATAGGGGGTATGAGTGGGTTCCTCCCTGTTTGTTTATGTACCACATTACTGTGGTGTTGTCTGTCCTTATCAATAGTTGACCTGGATGCAGAAGGTCTTTGAAAGCTATAATAGCATTTATTACTGCTAGCATTTCCCTTTGATTGATGTGAAGGTGCTTTTCTTTTTGGGACCATTTGCCCTGAATGCACCGATCTGTCATGTGCGCCCCCCAGGCGTAGTCCGAGGCGTCTGTTGTGATGACTTGATTTGCTTGAGGCTTGCAGAATGGGAGACCTGTGTTTGTTTGGCATGCTTGAGCCCACCACAGAAATTCCTTTTGAAGACATGGAATTAGTGGTATTATTGTTTCCAAACTGTGGCTGTGTTGAGACTATAGGTTTTTCAGGTACCATTGAAGTTTCCTCATATGCAGCTTTGCACATGGGATTAGTAGGATGCAAGATGCCATGAATCCCAGAGCCTGCAGGATTTTCCTTGCAGTCAGCCTGGTGAAATTTGCTAGTTTTCTGAAGTATTGAGTTAGTTGCCCCTGCTTCTCTGGCGTGAGGTAGGCCATCTGGGTGTTTGTGTCCAAGTTGGCACCCAGGAAAATTATTTTCTGAGAGGGTATTAGCCTCGATTTCTTTTTGTTGACTGTGTATCCCAGAGAATTCAACATTATTACAAAAGCCAGATGTTTCAGAAGTATGTGCTTGCTGTCCGCTTGGATCAGGCAGTCGTCCAAATATGGGTATATTTGTATCCCTTGAAGTCTGTAGTAGGCAATTACTGATGCCAGGCATTTCGTGAATACTCTGGGCGCAGTAGATAAGCCAAAGGGCAACGCAGAGAATTGATAATGGGTTGAACCTGCAAGAAATCTGTGGTATCTTCTGCAATTTTGTCTGATTGGGACATGCAGGTATGCCTCCTTGAGATCCAATGTTACCAGCCAAGACTCCTTGCCCAGCATGGGAAGAAGCTGCTGTAATGTGAGCATCTTGAATTTTGGTACGAGTAAAAATGTGTTTAGGATGGATAGGTCCAAAATAGGTCTCCAATCTTTTCCCTTCCTTGGTACCAGGAATAGTCTAGAATAAAAACCTTGACCTTGTTCGTGAGTAGGTACCTCTTGAATAGCTTTCATGTCCATTAGATCTGAAATTTGTCTTTGTGCCTCTGCCCTTTGATTGTGTGGCAGGTTTGGCATGCCTCTCATTTTTGGAAGGGTGTGAAAATAGAATCTGTAGCCTCTGTTTATAATGTCCAGGATCCATTTGTCTTTTGTGACAATATGCCAATTTTTTTGAAAATAATGCCAGTTTTCCGCCTAAGGGTACTGCCATTTGAGTCTTGCTTGGCATGCAAAGGGGGAAGTCATTGGGCTTGCTTTCTGAATGCCTGCGAACTATCCTCACCACCTCTTTGTGTAGGAGCTTGCCATTGTCTGCCCCTAAAAGATCCTTGAGATTGCCCTCTGCCCCTCGGGCGCCTGTATCTACCTCTTCGGGGTCTGTCCATGGCTGGAAAGGACCAATTTTTGGAAGGCCAATTTCTACTAAAACGTGGAGGTTGTACCTGTAGAAAATCTTTCACTGTTTGCATTGATTTAGCCTTTTCCTCCATTTTCTTTAATACCTCCTCAGCTTTAACACCAAATAATACAAAATTTTGTAGAGGGGCATCTAGTAATTTAGCTTTGACATGATCTGGTAAGGTTTGCTCCTTGAGCCAGGCATGTCTACGTATGACTGATCCTGTAACAGCAGCTCTAGATGAGGCCTCTAGAGCATCAAAACCACATTGCAAGGTATGTTTACCCACTTGTTCTGCACTATGCATCAAATCCTGCAACTCCTTCAAGTCTGGTTGTTCAGGTTGTGACATTTTGCTTCTCAACTGTGATAACAGAAACTGTTGGTACTTTAGCATATGGAACTGGCAGTTTAATGCCCTCATGGTTAAGGTGGCCGAGGTGTATACCTTTTTTCCCCACCTTTCTAAGGATCTGGAATCTCTCTCGGAAGGTAATGGGTTTTTAGCAGTGGAGGCCTTAATTCCCTTGGGGCCCTGTGAGATAGTTTCTGGGTCAGCCGCATGGCTTTTGTATAAAAATTGGTGAGAGACAGGAACCCGGTAGTACCTGTCAGGCTTGACTGGGGCTGGAGGTAAAGAATCCGGGTTAAGGCAGGCCTCCGAGTACACATCATCTAGTATGTCTAAGACAGGAGGTATAGCCAGAGGACTCTGCTGAGGTAGCAAGAGAAAATCCCTAAGCCTTTTCTTGGAATCTGAGTACTCTTGGCCTTCCCAGTGGAAGTGTTCCCTTAAGGTATGCAAAGTTTCCCCAAATGAGTAATCCTCTGGGGGGGAGATAGAGGGAATGGACTCCTCAGCATCAGAATCTTCAAAAGGGGAGTAAGAATGTTCCTGTTCATCAGAGTGCTCTGAAATAATGGAGGCCTGGTCAGAGGAGGGGGATTCTTCCTCCACTCTGGGCCTTTTGTCCGGGGGGGGGTTGAAAACCCCTGATAATCAAATCCTCAGCCATTTTAAGCATCTGTTTTTTAGGCATGGGGCCTGGAGAAGGGCCCTGTGGAGCTTGTCTCTTAGAATGCATGGCTGCTTTAGACTTAGTGAAAGCCTTGATAGAAAAGGAAGAGGAAGGTCTGAAGACACCTTGAGAGGAGGCAGACCTGTCTACATTTTGAGATTCACCAGCAAGAGTGGCTTCGGTATCTGTAGTCGGGGTGTGGGCCGAGGAGCCTGCGACCTCGGGCACAGAAGACACCGCCAATGAAGTGTTGTCGGTAGGCAGGGGCTGCGTAGGTGCCTCGCTGAGAACCGGACCACCTGTAGTTGGCTTTGGCGTGGTGTCGGTAGAGGCCGCGGACCTCGTGTGTCGGTCCTTATCTTTGCATTTTTTTAGACAAAACTGGAGTCGGAGTATCCGACGACATAATATAGTTAAATTTTTTGCCAAAATAGTGCTGGGCGAACTCCGCCCGATGCTTAATGGTGCGTTTGTTGAATGTAGCACAAAAACGACAGACCGAGATGTCGGGGTCTGGGCCTAAGCAAGGAATGCAGAGGGAATGAAAATCCTTATGCGGTATTTGCTTCCCACAAGAAATACAATTATTAACTTTGTCTGACATCGGTCTGAGGCAAGAAAAGTTTCCCCAACAGGGTACTTAGCTTTCAAGAAGACTTCGGTTGCAAAATTTTCGTAATTTCAGGAGCTGGCCGACCGGCACTTGCGAACTGCTTCTGCTTCGGGCACTGCGCGGCAAGAAAGACTGAAGAAAATGGCGTCAGCTGGTTCTTTTATACCCCTGGCGCACTGACGTCAGGGAAGAGGCGACGACAACCGACGCCGGACCTAGACTTTGGAATTCGGCCGACCGAGGACCCGCCTGACGGCAGGAGAACCCATCTGTTATGACTGCAGCTGTATGCACGATGAACATCCTGTAACTGCGGCCCTACAAGAGGCCTCTAAAGAATCAAAACCACATTGTAGAGTATGTTTTCCCACCTGTTCAACTGCATGCAATAAATCCTGCATTTCTTTACAATCAGGAGCTTCTGAGCTTGCAAGCATTTTCTGTTTTAACTGAGCCATTAAATATTGTTGGTACTCAAGCATGTGAAACTGGCAATTTAAAGCTCTTACTGCTAAAGTTGCAGAAGTGTATACTTTCTTCCCCCATCGATCCAAAGCTCTGGAATCTCTGTCAGAGGGCACAGGATTTTTTTGAAATGGAAGCCTTAACCCCTTTTGGACCCTGGGAAATAGTTTCTGGATCCGCCAAAGGGTTTTTTATAAAGAAACATGTGAGAGTCTGGGACTCTATAATATCTATCTGGCTTGGCCGGTGCAGGGGGCAAAGAATCAGGAGATGAGCGGGATTCAGAGAACACATCATCCACAATATCAAGCACAGGCGGAATAGCTAACGGCCTGTGCTGAGGCAATAAAAGGAAATCCCTAAGCCTTTTCTTGGATTCTGAGTAATCCTGACTTTCCCAATGGAAATGCTCACTCATGGTATGTAAAGTTTCCCCAAAAGAGGAATCCTCAGGATGAGAGGCTGAAGGGATAGATTCTTCAGCATCAGAGTGATCATAGGGAAGTAGAGAGTATCCCTGGTCTGAAGAGGAATCAGATGAAATGGAAACCTGATCAGGGGAATCATAGTCTGTATCCTGCCTAGGCCTTTTCTCGGGAGGGGAATGGGAACCCCTGATTAGAGTAATGAGGTCTTCGGCCATTTTAAGCATCTGTTTTTTAGGCATGGAGGACTGTCCAGGAGAATGCTGTACTTGTTTCTTTGTCTTTAATGGTACTTTTGTCTTGGCTGTTGTTTTAATGGTAAGTTGTGAAGGTCTGAAAACACCCTCAGAAACCAATACCTGCTCAGCGGCTCCAGACCCATCTGAGGGATTAGTTTCCATAGGCCCAATACCTTGAGTTTCCAGAGGCCTAGTTGTCTCCACGTGGGAGTCGGAGGCGGCCTGTGGCTCTGAGGTAGCGGGTGTCAGGGGCTGCCAAAGTGCCTCACTGAGAACCGGCGACTGGCCTAGAAGAGGTTTCGTCGTCGGTTTTGGGCCTCAGATGCCTGTCTTTATCCTTTGTCCTTGCGTTTTTTCGGTATTGCGGTCATCGGTTGATCCGATGGCATAGTATAATTGAACCTTCGGCCAAAGTAGTGCAAAGCAAAATCAAAACGTCTTTTTATAGTGCGTTTGTTAAATCTAGCACAAAACCGACAACTAGTGACGTCGTGATCAGGGCCTAGGCATGGAATACAGTAAGAGTGGAAGTCCTTATGAGGTATTTGCTTCCCACAAGAAATACAATTATTAACTTTTTCTGACATCGGTCTGAGGCAAGAAAAAAACGGGGTACTTAGCTTTATTGAAGACTTCGGATCTGAAATTCGACTTCGAAAATCTCAGGAGTCGGCCGACCGGCACTTGCCAACTGCTTCGGCTTCGGGCACCACGCGGCAAGAAAGACTGAAGAAAATGGTGTCGGATGCATCTTATATACCCCTTGCGCACTGACGTCAGGGAAGAAGCGACAGCAACAGACGCCGGACCAAGACTTTGGAACTCTGGCCGACTGCGGGACCGCCTGATGGCAGGATAACCCAAGTGTAATGACTGCAGCAGTGTAACACGATGAACATGGGGGATGCAGGGAGGGGTGGTTAAAACAAACAGAAGATGACAACTCAGATATAGATAGTTTTAGTATGTGTATTCCACATTGTCTTTTCTGTCTACCACAACCTGTAGGAGGGTGTCCCTATACAGACAAACTGAGTTGTAACAGGAGAGAATATTCTGCAAAATGGTGGAGTCAAAGTTGTCCCAGATCTAGACTGAATGTCACGTTTGTAATGTGAAAAAGATATACGAGTTCAGCCAAGCAGCCACTGCACAATCATGATCAAAGGAAGCATGTCCGAAAAAAAAGTTGTGGAGGAAGACACCATCCTAATACAGAATGGGCTTTTGGCTTGACAAGTAGGGATAAATCCTTTGAACCATAAACAAAGAAAACTCCGTCAGAAAGCCATCTGGACAAAGGAACCTTAGAAAGTGATTTTCCAAGCATAGCTCTAGAGGAGGACACAAAAAGCAGTTTAGAATTTCTGAAATTTTAGGTTTTGTTAAAACAAAATTTCAACTGATGATGAAGGTCCAAGCAATGAAGCACATGTTCACCCCTACTACTAAAACTTGGGAAGAAATCCAGCAATGGAACCGACTGGTTCAGATTAAACTAACAGATCACGTTAGGCAAATAAAGGGATTGGTCCATAATAAAAACTTGTTTTTGTGAAAAAATAAGGCAAGGTGGAGTACAGGATAAGGTTTGAAGATTAAAAACTCACATGACAGAAAGTTACTGCATTTTACATGACAAAACCCTTAAAATAAACCCACAGTAGCAGGAGCCTCAAAGGGGCTCTGGTTAAGGCTTGAAGAGAAGACAAGCCCCAAGTCAGAATCTGGTCGTTTACTGCAGGTCTGAGAAAGAAGGTGCCTTTCAAAAAGGCTTTGGACAATCTTATAGAAGCAATGGGAAGATGGTCTTGATCCACATGGAAATTGGAAACTACCACCAGCTTAACTTTAACAGTAGAGAAAGCTAGCCTTAGATTGGAAAAGACCAGCTAAAAAATCCAAAAAAGCATCTAACGTGACAGAGAAGGGATCCAAACCCTTTGAAGCAGCCAAACGGTAAATCTTTTCCACTTATTACTATACACCTTTCTGGTGGAAGGCTCCTGAAAAAAAGGGAGAATATACACAACTCTGTCAGATAGCTTACAACCTGTGGTCATCACTGAAAGTGGAAAAACCAAGCAATCAACAAAGAATTTCAGATTTGGGTGAGGCTGCCCCAAATGGTGGGAAATCAGATATGGAATGGGATCCAGGACCCATGGAAATGCACAAGATGAGCCCACAGGAAGGAGACCTAGACTTGTCTGTGTCAGAAAGGGGCTATTGGAATAACGGTCCCATTGCAATGAGCTGTTTTCTGAAAAACCTGATCACGGGTTTTGGAGAGAAAGCACTGAGTATACCCAGGGGCCAAGCATGCAGCAGAGCATCTCTTGGTGACTGCACCTTTGGAGGCACCAGAGCAAATAAGCTGCTATTGCATTTGGTGTTGAAAGGTACATCAAACATATGGCAGTACAGCTGGCCCTACCAGCTGAAAATCTGTGCAGCCACTGACAAACTGAAAAACCATTCATGAAGCATTAAAATGCTCCAGCTCGATATGTCCGCTAGAAAGTTGGATTCCCCCAAGATGTGAGCTGTTAAAAGAAAGGGTGGATTGGAAATTGGCCACTGCCACACTCTCACTGCTTCCTGACTGATGGAACAGGACTGAATTATCAGACCACTGCCATGTTGTCATTCTGAATCGAGTTCACACCTTTAGGGAGACAGTTGTGAAAAGCCTGCAATGCTAAGGACACTGTGGTCATCGCCAAAACACTGACATGCGAACGGGCATGTGACTGGGACCAGGTACCTTAGACCATGTTCCTTTCATTATGCCTCTTCCACCCCAGAATGGAAGCATCCGTGGTCACAGTGGCTGTGTGCTGGGGAACAGCAGATAGACATCCTGAGAAAATATGGTCTGACAACCACCATGAGGTGAGTCTGTAACATCTCAGTTTTTCTAAAAAAATCTGATTGTGAGAGTTGTCAATGACCACTGGAATGAGACAGTCCACTGAATAACCCTCATGAACCTGGTTTAAGGAACAAGAGGGACTACAGTAGCCATCAGGCTGAAAAGTCAAAAAACTAATAAACCAGGTAAGCCTCTGAAGCAGAAGACTTCTACTGACTTAAACACGTAAAGATAACCTTGAGGGGGGAAGTCTGGCAATCTGACTGATCACGTCTAGAAGGCAACCAATAAACTCAACAACTTCAACATATTCCATGTTGGATTTGTTAAAATGGACTGTAATGTACAAGGACAGACACAGCTCAGGCAAAGAGGCAACCATACCATACCCCTGAAGTCGCACTAAGGAACTTGTTGCCTAGGTATGAAAAGACCCAGAATTGCTTCAGCCTGATCCAGACTGCCACAACTACCATGCCTTTGGTGAACATCAGGGGAGCTGTGGTGAGACTAAAGGGCAGTGCACGAAACTGCTAGTTTTTTATTTATTTATTTATTTTACATTTCTTGACAGGGCTAGTCCAGCTGGATACATGTCCATTTTCAGCAGTGGCCCGGGGAGAAAAGCTCCTAAATAACTTTCAGTTACTGGCTCCCAACTTGAAAAGCAAGAACCTTATGGAATACCTTGGTATCTTTATCTGGTAGTAAGCATCCTTTAGGTCAGCCAGCACATCCCAACATCCTTCCTCAATACAGGCATAATGGAGTAAGCAACCTCCATCCAGAACTTGCATTTAACTTGCTTAGGTCCAAAATGGGCCTGAGATCCTTGTTTTTCTTGGGCACCAAAAAGAAACATGAACAGACCCCACACCCTCTCTGGTCCGACAGGACCTCTTGGATGACTTCTTTTGTGAGCAACATGCAAATCTCTGTTGCTGCCTCCCTTCATTGATGAGGTGACACGTCTAGGAGAGATTTCTGCCTTAAACTTGGGGTAAACTGAAAAAGACATCACGTAGCCTCTGGAAATGACTCAACATCCAACATGATGGCCTCACAAGGTCAGGGGATGGAGAGCAAAACATCCTAAATGCCTCCAGAGTGCAGCACTCAGGCAAACTTTAAGGACCAAGATTAGCATGACTCCAATACCAGGTGTGATGATTCCATCTCTAAGCAAGACAAAATCATATCCACACCACCAAATGCTGATGCCAGATGACTAGAAAGGACGTTCTTGACCCACAAATCTATGAGGGATCTCCTTTCCAGCCACTGACCCAGTTAGGTTAGAAACAAAGACCAGAGCCAAGCTGTCCTGAATCGATGCACCAAGCAGCAAAGATGGCTCAGTCTCACAGTAGACCCTGACCACACCGTGCCAGAGTCGAAAACATCAGTCTGTGGCCAGCAATAAAATCAGACATGCTGTCAGCACAGATGAGGAACAACACGGAGGGATGTCACATCCAGGGTCACCACTGCTAAAGGATAAAATAAAGAAGGAGCAACTAAATACATGGCAGTAGGGCCAGCCTTCTCCATCTTCAGAGCCAAGGGGGAGGAAATGATCCACAGGTCAATCTGGCCCTTTATGAAAGTTTGTATATCTTATTCAAATAGGTCTCTCATACTCTAGACCTTGCAGACCTAGAAGAAGCCATCAAGGATGATTGTCAGGTCACAACAGGAGGTTTGTCTAACTCTTGGACCATGAAAGGGGAAGACCAGACTCTAGTAGGAGAAAGGGGAAGACCAGACTCTAGTAGGAGAAGGCTCTGTGAAGAACTCTGGATCTGGAGCAATGGCCAAGAAAGGAGACCGGAACTGACCAAACTCTAGTGCCGCAGAAAAAAAAAAAAGCTGAGAAATGAGCGGCTCTAATGCTACTACCAAGAAATGTGGTGATTGGCACCACTGAGGTGCCAACACCAGATCCACTATGGAAATCAAGGAGGCAGAAGGCCTTGGGGCAGTCTGTGCTCTCTCAACATCAGCAGAATATTCATTAGACCATTTCTGACCTCTTTTTTTTTTTTCCTTTTCTGTCTCTGTCACCTTATCCTTGGCCTTACTGCTCTTTTTCTCAAATGATCTCTCAGACAGAGACAGTGAAGTAGAGTCCTGGGGCACAGATAAAGAAGAGAGGGGAAAAGCCCTTTTATAACCAACTTGGCCATGTGATCAGCCAACAGCCTAGCACCGAAAGCCCCACATGCCTGGCAGTCATCATCTAACTGGAAACCACCAAGCAATAAACACAGCAGTCATGGGAGTCCTGAGGGGGCAGTTTATGACCACCCCAAAGAATTTTCAAAAGCCCAAAGTCTTGTCCATAGTACAGAGAAAAAATGAAGCAAACAGCAGAGAAAACACAACAGTAAGAATATACCCATTAACTACAACTATTCTACTAAGCCAGAAAACCAAAGGGCTACAAAAGCAGTCTAAATACACAAAATTTCACAACACTATAATCAGCAGAAGCTCGAACAATCCTAACAAACTAATTCTAGCCTAACAGCAAAAGAGCACAGATAACACAGAGGACAATAAGATAGTGAGTGAGGGCAGAGTTCACATGCCAAAGGATCAACTAATGAAGTGTTGCATACCCATGAATTAGAAATGTTTATATACATTCTCTCTCTCTCTCTCTATATATATATATATTATATATATATATATATATATATATATATATATATATATATGTGTGTGTGTGTGTGTGTGTGTGTGTGTGTGTGTGTGTATATGTGTGTGTATATATATATATATATATATATATATGTATATATAATATATATGTGTGTGTGTGTATATATATATATATATATATATATATATATATATACACACACACATATATATATCTATATATATATATATATATATATATATATATATATATATATATATATATATATACGCACACACGTTTTCACTTCATAATCTCGAAATACTACAACCACTAAATTTAGTATCTCGAGACTAGAAAGCAGAAATATCACAATCGCGTAAGCCTACAAGCGTGAAATTTGAAATTGTGATGTTGAGTATGTTCTGGGGAAGCTACTACACTCTGTAGAGTAATTAGCAAGTGCAATTGTGTCTCCGTACAGGTTATGATGGAGACAGACTTTTACTGCTCCTGGAACAGTTGGAGCTATCTATAAAACTTCAACATCACAGAAAGGAGGTCCAGTACTTCTCTTAGATGGATATGTGCTTAACAGGGAAAAGGTTGTAAAGGAGAAAACCTACTGGTGCTTCAAGTGGAAGCGTGCATATAAATGTACAGGTAGGGCTATAACTAGGAGTGTGCCTGATGGCGAGAACTTCCTTAAATCTGCAAAGCATATACACAGTTGTGACCCCAGCAAAATACAGAGCTATAAAATGTGCGCTAATTTAAAAATAAAGTCTGAATATTCTCAAGACATGCCTTGCCTTATCAGAGATGATATCCAAGCTTCCACATCTAATGTAACTCCACACTTACCCGGTCATACACAGTTAATACAGCAAATAGAAAGGGTTTGACATAAGCAGTCTAAAAGTGCAGCTGGAAACATCATCAATTTCAAAGACACAAACATGAGTTACTTCCCTACAAAGTCTGGAGTGTTTGTAAGTAAATACATGACTGATACATCTACTGATACCATTTCAGCACTGCAACAATCTGGATAGTAGATGGTATGTTTTTGTATAAAGGCATAATATGCCGAAAGCTATAGAGTATACATGGCTTCAAGTATGGTGGATTTCACAAAAGTGCTCCTCTGTTGTATTGTTTTATGAATAAGAAATCTTTAAAGTCATACAACTTTATGTGGAATTGTGTTTTGCAGTTATTGGATGAGCATGAGTTTGAGATTAGTGTCAAGTATATCTTAACCGACTTTGAGATTGGAGCAAATAGAAGCATTACCGTAAATTTGCAAGGTAACTCCAAAAGGTTGCCTGTTTCACTTTGCGCAAAATATATGGAAAAGGGTACAGCAATTAGGGGTGGCTCATTTATATAACACCAATATGTCTTTTCGGTTACATGTAAAGTGTTTGGTTGCTTTAGCATTTTTCCCTGAAGATGAAGTCTATAGTGCGTTTCAGAAACTGAGAGAAGTGTTTCCACTTGAGAAAAGAGTTGTTAAAATATTTCTGCGACTGGTATGTTTTGAGAAAACTTCGAAAATTTTGCACTCTGGCAACTGGCTTTTGTAGATTTCCGCCGTTGCTCCCAGTGTCTTTTTGGAATGTGGATGCTTTAAACGTCTTGTTTCTTGCCATGGACTCAAAACAGCGTAGAGGTGTGGCATCATAGGTTAAAGTCCTTACTGGGACACAGAGCAACTGATATATCTCTTTTGATGAAAGTCTTAGCAAGAGAGGAAGACAGAGTTGATGAACTTAGGGTACGTATGAGTTGTGGCAGTGCACCATCTCTTAAAAGACGCAAGGTTATTAAACGGCATGCTCAGTTCGAAAATGTTTTGCAGAATAAATCTGCTTACAGTGCTTTGGATTTCTTAATGGCAATTGCAAGATTACTGAATATGTAAAACGCTGAGTTACTATCGTTTTATTGGATGAGACCACCAACTTATTTGAAAAAACGCATTTCAACTTGTTTTGCTTACTTGAGGATGATGAGTATCACTAATAACTTAAAGTTAATTATCTATTTAAAGGAGCCAAGGTTATATTGAGATACATTAGTGTGCACTTATATTTAATGATGTTTCTTGGATGTCACCTGCAAAAGAACTTTACAGTGTGCATTCGCGTACATTTACATTGGATGGTGTTGATTGGATATGACGTTAAGAACTTGTAGTGCTTTGGATTACATGTTCATGGTGTTTCTATTAGTTTGTTTGCACTTCAACATTTCATGACAAGGAAATGGATACATTTAACTGGAAATAAATTGTTTTGTGATTTTTTCGACATTTTCATACTTCGCGGGTTTTCAGTGTTTTGTTTTCGGATTTATAAGCATTAGTATTGAGAGGTTTCACAATTGTGATATTTTTTGGCTTTATAATCTCGAGATACTAAATTTCGTGATTGTAGTATTTTGAGATTATGAAGTGAAACCATACACATACACACACGGGAAGATGGAGTTACTTGAGCATCAAAGTTGTTGGTGAAGCATCTTTCAAAACAGGAAAAGGAAGTACAGTTGTGTACGCTTACCATAACTGTAGGTGTTCGAGTGTATTCACTGTCGCAGTCATTACATTTGGGTAATCTGCTGGCAGGTTGCCCTCAGTCCGTCTGAATATCTAAGTCTTGGGTCCTGCGTCAGTTGCTGTCTCCTCTTCCATGACGTCAGGTCGTCAGGGGTATAAAACATGCAGCCAACGCCATTTTATTCAGTTTTTCTTGCCCCAGATGTCAGGTGCCCCCCAAATGGGGAGCAAAAAAAATAAAATTATATATATATATATATATATATATATATATATATATATATATATATATATAAACAGCAATATATGAAAATGCACATTTAGCAATATAAACTTTACCTTCATCTAAAAGCAAATACACCACAAAGGCTTTAGAGGATAGTGAGGGAAAGAAAAGTTATAGAAAAGGGGATGGCGGGTGGGTAACCCGGACTGCAACAGTGAATACACTCGAACATCTACATTTATGGTAAGTGTACACAACTGTATTATGTTCTTCGTGTTTCACTGTTGCAGTCATTACATTTGGGTAGAATCCCAAGCTATGGATGGGAGGATGGAACTGAATAGCATTAGGGGTGGCTATAAGGCCCTGCAGAACTGCAATGGCAAAGCCTGCCCTGGATTTAAAGACAGGCAAATGGTAATGCTTTGTGAAGGTATGAACAGAGCTCCAAATAGCAGCTTCTAGAATGTCTTTGGTTGGAACGCCTCTCAGAAAGGCTGCTGAGGTAGAGGAGGCTCTGGTGGAAGGTGACCCGATTCCCTTGGGTACAGGTTTACCATGATGCAAGTAGCAGAAACGAATGCAGTGGCTTATCCACCTAGAAATAGTTTGCTTTGATATAGCCTTCCCCTCTGACCCTGAAGCAAATGCCACCAGTAGTTGCTCAGACTTTCTTAGAGATTTGGTCCTGTTTAAGTAGAATCTTAGTTGTCTGTGCAAGTCCAAAGAATGAAGAATCCGTTCACCCTTTTTCTGCGGATTTGGGTAAAAAGTTGGCAAGTGGATTGGTCCTGAGGGACACCCTGTCCGGGTAAAATGTAATAAAAGGCTCCACAGCCATGAGAGCCTGTAGTTCTGAAACCCTTCTTGCTGAAGTGAATGCCAAAAGGAAAGCTGTTTTCCAATATAAAAACTTTATATCCGCAGTAGCTGCTGGTTCAAAAGGAGGCAGGGTGAGGTTTTTCCAGCACAAAATTGAGGTCCCATGCAAGAGTTGGCGATCTTCTGGGAGGCCTTAAATTTTTGGCCCCTCTAAGATACTGTTTTAGCAGACGATGAGAAATGACGAGAGGCTGCATATTGTAATGAGCCGAGATGGCAGAGGCATGGATTTTTATTGAAGAGAAGGATAGGCCCTTGTCAAGCATCTCAGTCAAGTACTGTAAAATCTGAGGGATATTTGGTTTTGCTGTGTCCGTTCCTTGTGCTTGGTTCCAAGCACAGAATCTTTTCCATTTATTGGCATAAGATTTTCTAGTACTAGGCCTTCTTGCTTCCACAAAATGACATCCATAACAGATTTACTGAGAGGTGGTGTTTGAATAATTACATGATCAGCCATGCTGCAAGGTTCAGAGTTTGGAGCTGTGTGTGCAGAATTTGATTTTTCTGCTGAGACAGTAGATGAGGTATTTGAGGCAAGTTCCAAGGAGGGAGTTGAGACATATTCCTTAGAATTGGGTACCAGTGCTGGCGAGGCCAGTCCGGAGCAATTAGGATCCTTTTTGTTTTTTCCTGTCTGACCTTTAGTAAGACCTTGGAGAGAAGAGGCAGAGGGGGAAAGGCGTAGACTGATAGTTTTTTCCAACTGAAGGACAGGGCATCCACTTTCCATGCTTGTCTGTGATAAGTCCTTGAGCAGAATTTGTCCAGTTGATAATTTTGGGGGGAAGCAAATAGATCTATGTCTGGGCTCCCCCATTTCTGTTACCATGCTGAAGACTTGTGGATCCAGTTTCTACTCGTGAGGATCCATAAGATTTCTGCTTAGGTCGTCTGCCAGAGTATTTTGTTTTCCTGGCAGGAACTGAGCTTGAAGATGTACTTGGTAAGTCAAGGCTGTGTTCCACAATGCCATGGCTAGTCTGCAAAGGGGGTAGAAATGTGTACCCCCCTGCTTATGTACCACATAACCGTGGTGTTGTCCGTCTTTATCAGTAGTTGTCCTGGATGAAGTAAATCCTTGAAGGCTGTCAAGCCATTCTGAACATCTAGCATCTCTTTCTAGTTAATATGCAGATGCATTTGTTTTGGGCTCCATATGCCCTGAATGCATCTCCCCGCCAGGTGGGCCCCCCAAGCATAGTCTGATGTGTCTGTAGTTAGGGTTTGGGTGGCAGGGGGTAGAGTAAATGACAGTCCCTTGTTTTGGTGGCATGTCTCTGCCCACCAAAGAAACTCCTGTTGTAGGCAGGGAATGAGAGGAATCATTGTTTCCAGACTGTGACAATATTGACTCCATAAACTTTTTAGGCACCATTGAAGTTTCCTCATATGCAGTCTTGCATATGGAATTAGTAGAATGCAGGATGCCATGAACCCCAAAGCCTGCAGAATTTGTCTTGCAGATAACTGGGTTTTTGTTGCCATCTGTTTGAAGTATATGGTCTGTTGCCTTTGTTTGTCTGGCGTAAGGTAAGCCATCTGGGCAGTTGTATTCAAGCTTGCACCCAGGAATGTAACGTTTTGAGATGGTACCAGTTGTGATTTCTTTTCATTTATTGTGTACCCTAGGCATGTTAGAAGCCTTTTTACATACGCCAGATGTTGAAGAATGTCCTTGTTTTCTGCTTGAATGAGATAGTCGTCCAAGTAAGGATAAATTTGTATGCTTCTTTGTCTGCAAAATGCAATTACTGGTGCCAGGCACTTTGTAAAGACCCTGGGCGCAGTAGATAAGCCAAAGGGCATTGCAGAGAACTGGTAATGCATAAAACCTGCCTTGAAGCGGAGGTATCTTCTGCACGATTCCCTTATTGGGATATGCAGGTATGCCTCTTTTAAGTCTAGAGTCACTAACCAAGCGCTCTTGCCCAGCATAGGCAGTAGCTGTTGTAAAGTCAGCATTTTGAATATTGGAATGTCCAGGAACATGTTCAAAATCGATAAGTCCAGTATTGGACGCCAGGCATTGTCTTTTCTGGGTACCAGGAACAGCCTTGAATAAAAACCTTGTCCTTTTTCCTGTTCGGGTACTGGCTGAATAGCCCCCATATCCATGAGGGACGTAACTTGTTTCTGAGCCTCTGTCCATTGATTTTGTGGCAGATCTGGCCAACCGTTTAGAATTGGCAACGTATGGAAATGAAATCTGTACCCCTGGGATACTATGTTTAATACCCACTTGTCCTGAGTAATTAACTGCCAATTTTGAGCATGAAGTGATAATTTTCTCCCCAAGGGGACTGCAAAAAGATAAGTGCTTGGTGATGGTAGAGGGAAGTCATTGAGACTGCTTACTGTAGGGGTTGTGCTTTGTTTTCTCCAGATTTGGAGGTGGAGGCACCCCATTGCTTTGACCTGTAAGAACCCTGTGATTGGTATCTAGAGCCTTTTGAGCGCCTGGATTTGCCTTGAGAGGCTCGGTTGGACATAGGAAAGGACCAATTTTTAGTAGACCAGTGCCTACTGAACCTGGGAGGCTGCACTTGTAAAAAATCTTTTACAGTTTGCACAGATTTAGCTTTGTCTTCCATTTTCTTTAAAACCTCTTCTGCATTATTACCAAACAGAGTATCATGCTGTAAAGGGGCATCCAACAATTTAGCTTTAACATTATCAGGCAGATTTTGCTCCTTGAGCCAGGCATGCCTTCTAATCACAGATCCAGTAACTGCGGCCCTGCAAGAGGCCTCCAAGGAATCAAAACCACATTGCAAAGTATGCTTTCCAACCTGTTCTGCTGCATGCAATAATTCCTGTAATACTTTATTTTCCACACAATCAGAAATCAACATAATTTTCTGTTTCAATAGGCCCATAAAGTACAGTTGTGTACACTTACCATAAATGTAGATGTTCGAGTGTCTTCACTGTTGCAGTCATCACTGTGGGGTTCTTCCTGCCGGCAGGCAGCCCTCGGTCGGCCAGAATCCCAAAGTCTGGGTCCGGTGTTGGCTGTTCAGTCATGCTCCCCGACGTCAGAGCGCCAGGAGTACAAAGCTGGCAGCCGATGCCATGTTCTCCAGTTTTTCTTGCCCCAGATGTCAGGTGCCCAAAAGTGAAGGCTAATAGTAAAACAAAAATGTAACATACAACAAACCCCATACCCTGTAGCAAATACACCTCAGAAGAAGGGTGAAGTAGGAAACCACACTAATGAAAGTATAAGAGGGGACAGGAAGGAGGGTAACCCAGACTGCAACAGTGAAGACACTCGAACATCTACATTTATGGTAAGTGTACACAACTGTACTATGTTCATTGTGTTTCACTGTTGCAGTCATCACTGTAGGGTTAAATCCCAAAGCTGAGATAAAGAGTGGTGGTTATAGAGTAGAAAAGGTGGCTAAAAGGCCCTGCAAGACTGCAGAAGCAAAGCCTGCCCTAGACTTAGAGTAAAGAGGGAGATTATAGTGCTTAGAGAAAAGTATATACTGAACTCTAAGTTGCAGCTTCCAAAATATCTTTGGTAGGTACTCCCCTGAGAAAGGCAGCTGAAGTAGCAGCAGCTCTGGTAGTGTGTGTCCTAATTTTTCCTGGGATTTGCTTTCCATGATGAGTAACAAAATCTGATTCCATGAGCAATCCATTTAGAAATGGTCTGTTTTTAATTAGCTTTGCCTTGGGAATTTGTTGCATAAGAAACAAACAGTTGCTCTGTTTTCCTGATATCCTTGGTTCTGTCCAGGTAAAAACGAAGTTGTCTGTGTACATCCAAGGAATGCAAGATCCTTTCCCCCTTATTTTGTGGATTATTGAAAAAAGTTGGCAGATGAATAGTTTGATTTAAAGCCACTTTGGAAACCACTTTAGGCATGAAAGTAGGATTGGTCCTTAAAGTCACCCTATCTTGATGAAAAATAATATAAGGTTCCACAGCCATGAGTGCTTGTAACTCCGAGACTCTCCTGGCTGAAGTCAAAGCCAGTAGGATAGCTGTTTTCCATGATAAATACTTAATATCAGATGTAGTAGCAGGCTCAAAAGGAGGCAGAGTGAGTTTTTCCAGGACATAGCTGAGGTCCCAGGCAGGTATGGGTGGTGTCCTAGGGGGCCTTAAATTCTTTGCTCCTCTGAGATATTGTTTCAGAAGTGGATGCCAAAAGACTGGAGGATCTGTATTGTAATGTGCAGAGATAGCAGAGGCATGTACTTTTATGGAGGAGAAGGATAAACCCTTATGTAGCATGTCTGTCAGGTAATGTAAAATCAATGGGATATTACGAATGTGAGGATCCGAATCCTGAGCATGCATCCAGGTGCAAAATCTCTTCCATTTACCTGCATAAGATTTTCTAGTGCTAGGCCGTCTGGCTTCTAAGATGACATCCATGACCTGTTTGGGAAGGGTAGGATTAATCATAGACCCTGAATTCGGCAAGCTGCCAGGCTGAGAGTTTTGATATGAGAGTGCAGAACCCTGGCCCTGGTGTTGGGACAAAAGATTTGGAATCTGAGGCAAAATCCAAGGAGGCTCCTGGGATAGATTCATCAGTGTTGAGTACCAAAATTGACGAGGCCAATTTGGGGCCAGTAAAATCATCTTGGGTTTGTCCTGCTTGATCTTTAATAACACCCATGGAAGAAGAGGTAGTGGAGGAAAGGCATACCCCTAGAGGTTTCTCCAACTGAATGAGAGAGCATCCACTTTCCATGCTAGTCTGTGAAATGTCCTTGTGCAAAAAATCTGTAACTGGTGGTTGAGGGGGGATGCAAATAGATCTATGTCTGGGCAGCCCCAGGCCTCTGTAATCATCTTGAATATTTGGGTGTCTAGCATCCACTCATGTGGGTCTGACAGGTTCCTGCTCAGGCTGTCTGCCAGAATATTTTGTTTCCCTGGCAGGAACTGAGCTTGTAGATCCACTTTGCAAGCTAGAGCTGTGTTCCATAGAGTCATGGCTAGTCTGCAAAGGGGGTAGGAGTGTGAACGCCCTTGCTTGTTTATGTACCACATAACTGTGGTGTTGTCTGTCCGTATCAGTAGTTGTCCTGGCTGTAGAAGATCCCTAAAAGCCAAGAGGGCATTCTGTACAGCTAACATCTCTTTTAAAATGATATGTAGGTGCTTCTGATCCTCTGTCCAAAAACCTTGCAGGCCTTTCCCCTGCAAGTGGGCTCCCCATGCATAATCCGAGGCGTCCATGGTTAACACTTGGCAGGCTGGAGGCAGACTGAAGGCTTTCCCTTTGTTGTGAAGACATGCCATAGTCCACCAATGGAATTCCTTTTGCAGGCAAGGCAAGACAGCAATCTGTGTGTCTAGACTGTGGCAATGCTGGGACCATACACTTTTTAGGTACCATTATATTTTTCTCATATGTAGTCTTGCATTTGGTATGAGAAGGATGCAGGAGGCCATGTAACCCAAAGCCTGCAGGAATTTCCTTGCAGTTAGCTGAGACATTAATGCCAAGTTTTTGAAAGTTGAAGCCAGCTGTAGTTGTTTTTCGGATGTCAGGAATGCCATCTGGGTTGATGTGTTTAGAAGAGCACCCAGAAAAGTTATCTGTTGTGTGGGTGTCAAATTTGACTTTTTTATGTTCACAGTGAATCCCAGGTACTTGAGTAGATTTTGAACAAATTCCAAGTGCTGGAGTAAGACATCCTTGCTGTCTGCTTGAATAAGGCAGTCGTCCAGATAAGGGTAAATTTGAATTGCCTTGAGTCTGCAATAAGCTACTACTGGTGCCAGGCACTTGGTGAAGACCCTGGACGCAGTAGACAAGCCAAAGGGCAGCGCAGAGAATTGGTAATGTTTCGAGCCGGCTTTGAACCTGAGGTATTTTCTGCACTCCTGTCTGATAGGGATGTGTAGGTAAGCCTCCTTTAAATCCAATGTCACCATCCATGCATTTTTGCTCAACATTGGAAGGAGCTGCTGCAGTGTAAGCATCTTGAACTTTGGTATCTCCAAGAAAGTATTTAAGACTGACAGATCCAGGATGGGTCTCCATGAATTTTGTTTTCTGGGAACTAGAAAGAGCCTTGAGTAAAAGCCTTGCCCAGTCTCTGATTGTGGAACCAGTTCTATGGCCCTCATAGCCATGAGGGATCCCACCTGGGTTAATGCCTCTGCCCATTGGTGTTTTGGTAGGTCAGGCCATCCATTTGGTCTTGGCAAGGTATGAAAGTGGAATTTGTAACCTCTTGAAACTACATCCAGAACCCACTTGTCTTGGGTTATGCAAGTCCAATTTTGTTGAAAAAGAGAGTTTTCCTCCTAGAGGGGCTTCCAGGAGAGAAGTTCCTGGAGCCATGCAGGGGGAGTCATTGAGCCTGTTTTCTATAAGACTGAGGTCTGTCCTCTCCACCCCTGGGGGTGGAAGCACTCCACTGTCTAGGTCTGTAAGAGGTATGTGCTTGGGCCCTCCCACTGGAGCGCCTATATCTACCCCTCTGGGGCCTGTCAGAGCTGGGAAAGGACCAATTTTTAATTGGCCAATTTCTGCTAAATCTTGGGGGCTGAACTTGTAAGAAATCCTTAACCGTTTGCATGGATTTTGCCTTATCCTCCATTTTCTTTATCACCTCTTCAGCCTTAGACCCAAACAAAACATTATGCTGAACAGGAGCATCCAGTAACTTTGCTTTCACTTGATCAAGTAAGTTTTGTTCCTTTAACCAAGAATGCCTTCTAATGACTGTGCCAGTGGCAGCCGCCCTGCATGAAGGCTCCAAGGCATCAAAACCACAGTGTAAGCCATGCTTCCCCACTTGCTCAGTAGCATGCATCAAATCGTGTAACTCCTTATTATCTCCACATACAGAAATGGTACCTAGCTTTTGTTTCAAAACAGGCAGCAGGAATTGCTGATATTTTAGCATATGAAATTGACAATTTAAAGCCCTAATAGATAAAGTAGCAGAAGTGTACACTTTTTTGCCCCATCTCTCCAAAGCTCTAGAATCCTTATCTGTCGGAATAGGGTTTTTAGCAGAGGCGGCTTTAACACCCTTAGGACCCTGAGAAATGGTTTCTGGATCAGCAGCAGGATTTTTGTAAAGGAACTGGTGGGAGTCAGGGACCCTGTAATATCTGTCAGGCTTAGCAGGGGCTGGAGGAAAGGAGTCAGGAGTTAAATTAGCCTCAGAAAAGGCATCATCCACAATATCCAAAATAGGAGGAATAGCCAGGGGTCTATGTTGGGGAAGAAGAAGGAAATCCCTAAGCTTTCTCTTAGATTCAGAGTACTCCCAGTGAAAATGTTCCCTCATGTCATGTAAAGTTTCCCCAAAAGAAAAATCCTCAGGGGGAGAAGTTAATGGAATGGATTCCTCAGCATCAGAATCCTCATAAGGAGGGAAAGTATATTCCTGTTCAGAGGAAGACACTGAAGAAATAGATGCCTGATCAGAGGATTCAAAATCAAATTTTTGCCTTGGCCTTTTGTCTGGAGGGGGATGTGAACCCCTAATCATGGTTAGTAAGTCCTCCGCCATTTTAAGCAGCTGTTTCTGAGATTTGGGTCCCGGATCAGAAGAGGCCTGGGCTGGTGTCTTTGATTTAGAAGGAGTCTTCGCCTTTGTCTTTGGCTTTGCCTTTATCAGAAGCTGTGTAGGCCTGAAAACCCCCTCGGAAGCCGGTACCTGCACAGCGGCTCCGGAGCCATCTGAGGGAGCATTGTCCGAAGGTCCTGCAGCTGGCGTACTCAAAGGCCTAGTTGATTCCTCGTGGGAGTCCGTTTCGGTAATCGGTTCTGAAATGGCCGACGACAGGGGCTGCAAAAGCGCCTCACTGACAACGGCCGAACCTGTAGCTGTTTCTACTTGTAAACCGTCGTCTGATTTGGACCTCGGAGGCCTGTCCTTATCCTTGCGTCATTTGTGAACTCCGGTAGTCGGAACCGTGTCTGACGACATTTTATACTTAAATCGCCTGCCAAAGTAGTGAAAAGCAAAATCGTACCTCCGCTTAATAGTACGTTGGTTAAATCTAGCAGAAAACCGACAACTAGCTACGTCGTGGTCAGGGCCTAAACAAGGAATACACTAAGAGTGGAAATCCTTATGAGGTATTTGCTTCCCACAAGAAATACAATTATTAACTTTTTCTGACATCGGACTGGAGCAAGAAAAAAGTTTCCCCAACGGGGTACTTAGCATTGAGAAGAAGAAGTAAGTCTTCGGACTGAAGCACGAAAAAATATCAGGAGTCAGCCGACTGGCACTTGCGAACTGCTTCCACCGCACGGCAAGAAAGACTGGAGAACATGGCGTCAGCTGCCAGTTTTGTACTCCTGGCGCTCTGACGTCAGGGAGCATGATTGAACAGCCGAAGCCGGAGCCAGACTTTGGGATTCTGGCCGACCGAGGGCTGCCTGCCGGCAGGAAGAACCCCACAGTGATGACTGCAACAGTGAAACACGATGAGCATCATGCTGTTGATATTTAAGCATATGAAACTGGCAGTTTAAGGCCCTAATTGCCAAGGTTGCAGACGTATAAACCCTCTTCCCCATCTATCCAGCACAATGGAATCTCTATCAGAGTGGGAAGGATTTTTGGCTGTAGAGGCCTTTACACCTTTGGGACCCTGTGAGATAGTTTCAGGATCAGCAGCAGGATTTTTGAATCGAAATTTGTGGGAGTCAGGAACCCTGTACTATCTGTCTGGCTTACTAAGAGCTGGAGGTAGGGAATCAAGAGCCATGCTTGATTCTGAAATCACATCATCAACAATGTCTAATACAGGAGGTATAGTCAAAGGCCTATGCTGAGGAAGGAGGAGGAAATCCCTAAGCCTCTTTTTTTGATTCAGAGAAATCCTGGCTTTCCCAATGAAAATGTTCCCTTAAAGTATGCAAGATTTCTCCAAAAGAATAATCCTCAGGAGGAGATGCAGAAGGGATGGATTCTTCTGCATCTGAATCCTCATAGGGTGAACAGAACATTCCTGATCAGAAGAAATAGAAACCTGATCTGAAGATTCAAATCAAGGTAATTAAGTCCTCAGCCATTTTGATCATCTGTTTTTTTAGGCATAGGGGCCTGAGCATGTGGCTCATACGTAGTTTTTTTAGACTTAGAAGTTGTTTTTGATTTTGTTTTTTAAGCTGGCGTCAGTTTTATATAAAAATGTTGAGGCCTGAGAACACCCTCAGAAGCCGGTGCCTGCTTAGTGGCACCGGATCCATCCAAGGGAGAGACATCCGCAGGTTCAATACTCTGAGAAACTTGCGGCATACCGGACTCCGCATAGGTCTCAGTAGAGGCCTGCGACTCAAAAGTAGCGGCTATTAGGAGCTGCAAAAGCACCTCACTGAGTACCGGCGAACCAGCGACTGGCTTAGGAGAAGCTTAACCGTCGGTTTTGGACCTCGACTGTCTGTCTCTGTCTTTTTCTTTGTGTTTTTTGTGAACTCCGGTAGTCAGATTGCTATCCGACGACATTTCAGGGTAATTAAATCTGGATCCAAAATATTTTGAAGCAAAAATATACCGATGCTTAAGAGTGCATTTGTTAAATCTAACACAAAACCGACAGCAAGGCACGTTATGACCTGGGCCTAGGCAAGGAATACAGTACAAATGAAAATCCTTATGAGGTATTTGCTTCCCACAAGTAATACAATTATTAACTTTTACTGACATCGGTAAGGAGCAAGAAAAAGTTTCCCCAACGGGGTACTTAGCTTTAACTGAAGACTTTGGTTCTGAAACTCTAATGCGAAAATTTCAGGAGTCGGCCGACCAGCACTTGCGAACTGCTTCTGCGTCGGGCACCGCGCAGCAAGAAAGACTGAATAAAATGGCGTCTGTTGCATGTTTTATACCCCTGACGACCTGACGTCATGGAAGAGACAGCAACTGACGCAGAACCCAAGACTTTGATATTCAGGCCGATTGAGGGCAACCTGCCAGAAGATTACCCAAATTTAATGACTGCAACAGTGAAACACGAAGAACATCATTGAAATGTAGCCATTCGCAGCTGAGACTTCAAATGTAATTAAGCACTTAAAACTTGTTTAGAAATCTATGATTCTTTATTGAAAAGAAAAAAAAATAGATTAGCACATTTGATCTCAACACAGACCTAACTCCAATTTACATGACATGCATTATTTATATATGCTTTAACACATAATTCATTGTCAATTCACTCACACTGGGGTCATAAATGTATGTTGTAGGCTGTTTGACCAAGCTGATGTATGACAGGTCTCATCCTTCATCCCTATTATGCACATCTACTCTTACTGATAGGTTTTGTAACTTATGTACTGCATTCCCATTCCATGTAGCTAGTGCCAAATTGACAGACAATTCACATACATATTCTCTTTGGCTGTGCACATCCATTACATCTACTTATCTGTGATACAATAAGATGATGTCATTTACAATATTAAAAGTAGGCAATAAGTTCTAACACATATAGGACAATGATTCAAGTTATAACCATTAGGCACTATGCCAAGTATTCGTAACTGCGGCTAGTCAGGACCATGCTGGGAAATGTCTAGCTTTCCCAGTGACTGAATGCTCTTATCTTGCATTCTTTATGTTACCTTTTGCATGAAAGGATGAATATAACTATCTAGTGATACAAGTAGTATGCCAAGAGCCATTTAACAGCCCTGCATGTGCTAGGTTTAAGATAAATTACACCATTCTAGGACAGTGGACTGAAAAAGGGTTAATACAACTGATTCTTATTCCAGTGTGCTGCACATAATGGCAAAAGATGTTATCTGCTATTCTCCCCACCACCCACCCCACAAGCACTTCATTGAGTCACCTCCTATCATACTCAAGCCCATTCATTTCTAAAGGTAAAGAGTTTCCCATACATCCCACAGAACAAGGGCATCATCCAGGCAAACAGGGAGTTTTGGTGCTTCTCCCAGCATCCTGGCAGTGGAAACTTTATTTATGAAAGGCACAAACTCCTCCCTTTAAGTAGTGATCTGGGCACCTATGTTATCTTAAGGACCACTTATGCTTCTGTATGAATGCATTCCTTCATAAGGCATATAAAGTTTGAAATCACTGCCTTCATTGGCCAACACCAATATCTTCCCTGCACTGGCCCCTTTGACAATCTCCCTGCCCTTCATCCATGATCAGGTTGGGAGCAGTGTCATCAGCTAGCCTGGTTACACCCTACAATGGACATGCTTATTCTCTCAGGAGCACTGTCAGGTGCCTGAGCCACTATTTGGACCTGGGTCAATTGGATCATATTCAGGAATTTATCCCTCTATACCACTGGCAAGGATATAGTCGAGACATGTGTATAGAGAGTTATTATTGTTATGAGACACTGAGTTGAAATTGTTACTGTTATGCCTACTGAACAGACCCAATGTTGTCTTATCCATCTGCCTCAACTAGTGTGTCATCAGATCCGATCAGTGTCAGCTTTTTGTCTTCTAGCATTCTGCAGTGCCCCAGCAGAATTGTTGGCTAGGTTTTCAACTGACATGTCAATTCAGATATTTAATGTCCTATTTATCTACATATACAGCCATGGCAACCATTTATGCAATTCTATTAAGGCTTACCTTTTGTAATTTTACTGTGTCCAGAACTTCATCCACTATTGATGTAATCTCCTGATACATAGATTTGATTTTTCATTTCCACATTACTGCTATGGAATTTTGTCTACTAACAATACTAGGCTCAATATTATCTTTTGGTGTCCTGCAGCATCAGGAGACCTATCATAACTAATCTAGTTCAATCTGCTATTGAATACTTCCTTAAGCACACCCTGCAAGACCTGACTAAAGTTTGCTAGTGAAATAAATTAACAAAAACTTGATCCCAGTCCCCTTATTTCACAATCTGCATATTTCCAACATATACTACTATCCTACAGGAACATTTTGTGTAGTCTACTTGCTGGGGAGAAGTTTCTAGGTAGGCACTCCCAAGCAAAAACTTTAAACTTCTGCCATGTGGTTGCATACCAAGATGCTAGGTATACTCCAAACAAAATTTACAAAACAATTGTCTTTTCCCAAAGCTTCTTCAGCTTTTTATAGTGTCCCTTTTCTTCTGTCATTGTTTATTTTGTGGGCCTTAATAACCAATCTTTTTTGCATTAACCATTTTTTTTCTTAGTTATACCTAAATTGTGCTAGGGTTGCTAGATGTGACACTTTTCCCATTTGTTGCTATTTGCTTTAACTCTACCTGGAAAAAGAGCATCTCTCTATGATGGAAGGCAAACTTCTCCCTTGCTTCGTTCCATGAAAAGTACAGTTTTGTACCTACCATAAATGTAGATGTTCGAGGATCCACATTGCTGCAGTCCTAACACTTGGGTAGTCCGCTGTCCCAGTCGGCCCGAATACCAAAGTATAAGGCTGACGTCGGTCAGGGCGCATTAGTCTGACGTCAGGACGTCAGGGTACAAATGCGCATGACCGACGTCATATCCTCAGTCTTTTCTTGCCCCAGATGTCAGAAGACCCTAAAAAGATAAGGCCAAAACCAAAAAACACCAAACACTCCTGTACCAAATATATATACAATATATACAATTTACACAAGTACAACCCCACCCACACAACCACCCCTAAACACAGAGGGGAAGGAGGGAGGTAAATTGGACTGCAGCAATGTGGATCCTCGAACATCTACATTTATGGTAGGTACAAAACTGTACTATGTTCTTCATCCCACATTGCTGCAGTCCTAACACTTGGGTAGAATCCCAAAGCAGAGGTAAGGGAGGCTGGCAAATCATAAAGAAGCTGGAGCTGTCAACATGCCCTGCAAAATAGCCGTGGCAAAACCAGCCCTAGATTTAGAGTAGAGAGGAAGGTGGTAATGCTTAGAGAAAGTATGTACTGAACTCCAAGTAGCTGCCTCCAAAATATCCTTAGTTGCCACCCCCCTTAGAAATGCTGTTGAAGTGGCAGTAGCCCTAGTGGAATGAGGCCTGATCCCAGCTGGAATCTCCTTGCCATGATGGGAATAACAAAATGCAATGCAAAACCCAATCCACTTAGAAATAGTTTGTTTTGACACAGGCTTGCCCTGAGAACTCAAAGCAAAAGAAACAAACAACTGCTGAGACTGTCTAAAATCCTTAGTCCTGCTTAAATAATAACGCAACTGCCTGTGTACATCTAAAGTGTGCAAAATCTTTTCCCCCTTATTTTGGGGATCTGCATAAAAAGTGGGCAAATGAATAGTTTGGTTTAAAGCCACACTAGAGACCACCTTAGGCATAAAGGAAGGATTAGTACGTAATGATACCCTATCCTTATGGAAAATCAAAAGGCTCAACCGCCATAAGGGCCTGCAATTCAGAAACCCTTCTTGCAGAAGTAATGGCCAACAAAAAAGCAGTCTTCCATGACAAGTATCTCAATTCAGCAGTAGCCTTGAGGCTCAAAAGGTTGTAGAGTAAGCTTCTCCAACACAAAATTGAGGTCCCAAGCAGGAGTAGGAGCTCTACGTGGGGGTCTTATATTCTTTGCCCCTCTAAGAAATTGCTTAAACAAAGGATGAGAAAACAATGGTGGGTCACAATCATAGTGAGCTGAAATTGCTGCAGCATGAATCTTAATGGAAGAGAAAGACAAACCTTTGTCCAATAACTCAGTAAGATATTGAAGAGCCACACTCAAATTTGGCTCAGAAACATCCAAATCCTTTGCTGCACACCAAAATAAAAATCTCTTCCATTTCCCTGCGTACACTTTCCTTGTACTAGGTCTTCTGGCTTCCATAATCACATTCAAAACTTGTTGAGGAAGCTGAGACCTGCTATGGTTCAAAACAGAATATGCCAGGCTGTTAGATGAAGAGAGTGAAGCTTGACATTGAGTAGATGCCCGTCCTTCTGAGACAATAGGTGTGGAATCAAAGGTAAGGGCCATGGAGGCTTCCTTACCAGACTCCTCAGCAATGGGTACCAGTGCTGCCGAGGCCAATCTGGAGCTATTAAAATCATCCTTGGCTTGTCTTGTCTGACCTTTAGGAGTACCTTTGGAAGGCGAGGCAGAGGTGGAAAGGCATACACATGAAGATTTTCCCAACTGAAAGAAAGAGCATCCACTTTCCAGGCTGTGTGATGAAACCTTTTCGTGCAAAACTTTGGCAGCTGGTGGTTTAGTGGAGAAGCGAACAGATCTATGTCTGGAGTTCCCCAGGACACTGTCAATGTCTGAAATACATGAAGATCCAGTTTCCACTCGTGGGGATCCATGATTTGCCTGCTTAACACATCTGCTAAGGAGTTCTGTGCTCCTGGCAGAAACCTTGCTTGAAGATTCAGTTGCAAGCTTAACGCAGTCTCCCATAAAATCATTGCTTGCCTGCATAGAGGATAAGAATGTGTTCCCCCTTGTTTGTTGATGTACCACATGACAGTTGTGTTGTCTGTTAGAATCAACACCTGCCCTGGAAGAAGTAAATCCTTGAAAGCCAGTAATGCAAACTGGACTGCTAACATCTCCTTCATGTTGATATGTAGATGCTGCAGTCTGGCAGGCCACTTGTCTTGTATCCACTTTCCATTCAGATGAGCTCCCCAAGCTGTGTCTGAGGCATCTGTCGTGCTGACTCGCCTCTGGCCGGGTCACAGAGAGTCCCTTTTTTAGGTGACATTCCTGAGCCCACCACAAAAATTCCTTTTGAATGCAAGGTATTATTTGAATGACAGTGTCCAAATCCTGGCAGTGCTGTGTCCATACATTTTTGAGATACCATTGTAGCTTCCTCATATGCAGTTTGGCATTGGGAAGTACCAGAATACAAGATGCCATGAACCCTAAGGCTTGAAGGACTGTCCTTGCAGTCAGCCCGGACTGATGAGATAGTTGATGGAAGTAAAGAGAAAGATTCTTTTGTTTGTCCGGGGTTAAAAAGGCCATCTGGGATGCTGTATTCAGTCTCACGCCCAGAAAGCACATGTCTTGAGAGGGTACTAGACTGGACTTTATTTCGTTCACAGAATACCCTAGGCATCTTAGCACTGCTATCACATATTCCAAATGCTGAAGAAGCACGTCCCTTCCTTGAGCCAGAAGCAGGCAATCGTCCAAATAAGGATAGATTTGTATTCCTTTTAGCCTGAAGAAAGCTATCACTGGAGCCAGAACCTTTGTGAATACTCTGGCCGCAGTACATAAGCCAAAGGGCAATGCAGAGAACTGATAATGAGAATTCCCAGCTCGAAAACGCAGATACTTCCTGCAAATTAGTCTGATAGGAACATGAAGGTAAGCTTCCTTGAGATCCAAAGTTACCATCCAGTGATCTTTGCCCAGCATAGGTAAAAGCTGTTGTAACGTCAACATTTTGAACTTGGGAATGTCCAGATAAGTGTTGAGGATAGACAGATCCAAAATTGGTCTCCACGTGTTCCCCTTTTTTGGTACTAGGAACAGGCGAGAATAAAATCCTAGGCCCCTTTCTGGCACAGGAACCGGCTGAATGGCCCCTATTTGGAGCAACAGAGAAATTTGCCTGTGAGCCTCTTTCCTTTGTTGAGGAGGAATGTCTGGCATGCCTTTGAAAGGAGGCAAGGTATGGAAATAAAACCTGTAACCGTGGTGAATGATATCCAATACCCATCTGTCTTGGGTAATTAAACTCCAGTTTTCTTTGAAGAGTGCCAACCTTCCTCCCAAAGGTGCTGCCAGACAAGAAGATTCTGGCAGCTGAAAAGGCAGGTCATTGGGTCTGTTTACGAAAGGACTGACCCCTGCCCTCACCAGAAGACTGAGCAGGTGAACTCCCTGTTCTAGGCCTAAAAGAACCTTGAGCTCTGCCCCTACCACGTCTAGACCTACCCCTAGACTGGGAATCATAAGCAGGACATGTCCACCCCTTGGTAGGCCAATTTCTACTAAACTTCGGAGGCTGAACCTGCAAAAAATCTTTAACAGTCTGCATAGACTTAGCCTTGTCTTCCATTTTCTTTAGAACTGCTTCCACAGGCGAACCAAACAACACATCAGATTGTAAAGGAGCATCTAAAATCCTTGTCTTCACATGCTCAGCTAAATTCTGATCCCTCAGCCAGGCGTGCCTGCGAAGAACCGAACCAGTGGCAGCCACCCTCGAAGAGGCCTGCACAGCATCAAAACCACATTGCAAAGAATGCTTACCCACCTGTTCAGAAACATGAACTAAATCCTGCAACTCTTTACACTCAATACCTTCCGCCAAAGCATCTACCTTAGACTTTAATTGTGAAAGGAGATAATTTTGATATTTCAACATGTGAAACTGGCAATTCAAAGCTCTCATGGCCAAAGTGGAAGAAGTATACACTTTCTTTCCCCATCTATCCAAAGCCCTTGCCTCTTTATCCGGAGGAACAGGATTTTTAACAACAGAAGCCTTAACACCTTTAGGCCCCTGCGAAACAGTTTCTGGGTCTGCCCTAGGACTCTTAAAAAGATACTTATGAGCTTCAGGCACCCTAAAATATCTATCCGGCTTAATTGGAGCAGGAGGCAAAGAATCAGGGTTCAGAGAAGCCTCTGCAAAAACATCCTCCACCACATCTAGAACAGGAGGTATAGCTAAAGGCCTATGCTGGGGAAGAAACAAAAATTCCCTAAGCCTTTTCCTGGAATCAGAGAAATCCTGACCTTCCCATTTAAAATGCTCCCTCATGGAATGAAGAGTCTCTGAAAATGAAAAATCCTCAGGAGGAGAAGCAGAGGGAGTAGAATCATCCACATCAGAATCAGAGTAAGGGGAATACTCCTGCAAGTCTTCTGCCGAAGACTCAGAAGCATCCGAACACTGCTCAAAACTCCCAAGCTCAGGTTCCACCCTAGGCCTCTTATCAGGAGGGGGCATAGAACCTCTAATCATTGTAATCAAATCTTCTGCCATCTTAAGCATATGCTTCTTAGGTACAGACCCTGAAGAACTAGGGGTAACACCTGAAACCAAACCTGGCCTGCCCCTGGGAGAAGCCTTGGAAACAGCAGGGGAGGGCCTAACCACCTTAGGAAGGGAGGGAAGAACAGCTACCTGAGAAGCCCCTTCCGCCTGGCCTACCTCCTGAGAGGTCACATCATGTAGTAGTAAAGTCTCCCCCTGGGATTCCAAAGAAATTTGTGGCTGAACCTCTGGCTCCACCGAGCCCTCTAAAGAACCGACGTCCGGTACGGACGGTTCTTCTAGCCTAGGCTTTGCTGTTTTGTCCTTGCGCTTTTTTGACGAAGCGGGCGTCGGAGCATCCGACGGCATTTTATAATTACACCGCTTCCCAAAAACTAACCTGGCACAATCTAATCTTCTCTTTATCGTGCGTTTGTTAAATCTAGCACAAGAGCGACAGCCAACAACGTCGTGCTCAGGCCCTAAGCAAGGTATACACAAGGTATGGTAATCCCTATGAGGTATCTGTTTCCCACAAGAAATACAGTTATTCACTTTTTCTGACATCCGGTAAAATACTGAGGCAAGAAAAAACAAAATATTCCCAACGGGTACTTAGCCAACTTGGATTCGGTCTGAAACTCCGACTTCGGAAAATCACAGAACGCCAACCTGCACTTGCAAAACTGCTTCTGCATCGGACCATGCGGCAAAAAAGACTGAGGATATGACGTCGGTCATGCGCATTTGTACCCTGACGTCCTGACGTCAGACTAATGCGCCCTGACCGACGTCAGCCTTATACTTTGGTATTCGGGCCGACTGGGACAGCGGACTACCCAAGTGTTAGGACTGCAGCAATGTGGGATGAAGAACATCCTGGGCATCACTGATTTTAAGTTGTCCTTAGTATCACAGCTCTTACTTAGGTTTTTCTTCTGTTCTTCTGCTATAGGGACAGCATCTTTTCCCACCACTCCTTTAGCTCCTTCTCCATCAGTATTTTCCTAGCTAATGTAAATAATTTTCCTCAAAAATATTGCACTGTTTTTTTTTTTTTTTTTATCATCCAAGGCTCAAAAAGTCAGCTTACTGCATTCCTGAAGGAGTGTCTTCTGTGGCAAGCACACTTCCTTACATTTTGTTTTATAATATTCAGATGGCATTAAGTATAATTTTACATTTTTTTAGTTGTGTAACTTTACAGAAGACATATATCCAAAACATTCATGCTCCCCCCTACACCCCAAAGTGGGCATTACTAATTTCTCCAAACCCACTCCTGTACAGTTATTCTCTAAAATAAATTCCTAGATTCTTTGCTTGATTATCACTTAGTACTTTTTTCCAGGGTGATAACTAAAAATGCCTGACCTAACCAGGGTAATACGGGAACCAAAAACATCTTAACAGCTTGCACCTTATAGTCGAAGTTCATTGTCATAACCCTCCATAATTTAAGTTTACCTAAACTCTTCCCTTTTTCCTCACACAACTCACTCACTTACTTGGGTATTATATGATCAACCAATTCCCTAGGCATGTTAAATATTTTGTATCAAACTCTGGGTAGGTTGGCAACAGACTACTATTACTTTTGTTTTACTTATTTTATAACTTGACAAACATCAAAACTCCCAGTATCTGGAACAATAATGGGACATTCTGCTCTGGTGTGGGGAAATAAAACACATCATCTGCAAAGCTATTTTAACCAGGCCATTTGTCTAATTACAACTTTGAATCTGGGATATTCTAAATCATGAAACCAAAGCCTCTAACAAACAGCAAGTGGTGACTGAGCAGCTCTGATTTGTTCCTCTGCAAAGATAAGGAGGATCTGTTTTCACTCTTGGAAAATATGAAACTAAATGTCAAAAGTGCATTTTACATCAAGGCTTATTATCATTAGCAATGGGTTTCCTTACCTCCCTAGCATTTTTGCTGTACGGTCATTTTTTGATACCAGTGTTGAATGTCTGCATCTTACACAGAAACACTGATCGCAAGTCATTTGATTTAATATCTGTAACAACTTTGTGGCCAGTATTCATACAAATATTTTGTAATTAGTAGGAGGATGGGTTTCTAGGATCCTTTCCCCTCTCTTGTGATAAACATTATTGTTGCTCACTTCCAGGATAAAGGGATCACTTTACCCTCCAATACCTATTAAATAACAAACAGGAATCTACTAGCTTCTTCCTCCCCAACAACTGCCATAATTTTACTGAAATATCATCATCCATTGATGACTAGTCAGACTGTTGCTTTGCTTATTTCAACTTTAACTTCTGATAATAAAGGAGCCAACAATTTTATGCTTATTTTTGTAATAATCCCTTCCCAGGTATCTCTGCAGGTTCCCTGTACATCTTTCTACTATAGGTTCCATTGTATATAGTTCCTCATAAATCTACTTGAAAAACTCTAGAACTCGTCTGGATTTTTAATAATTCATTTTGTGGATCCCTTTGAGCTAAACACTTCTAGGATCTAGATGCAGTGTTAAATATTCTGCTTTGATGGTTACTTTCCTAAAATCAGTTGACCTATCCAAACATCCTCATAGTCTCTATCTCCACTTCATTTCACAGGATGATACTAGGCTATTTGCCCAGAGGCCCTTATAAGCCCAGCCAAAATTTTCACTCATGTTCCCATAAAGTCAGCACCTCTTTCCCCTGTCCAGCAGGGACAAAGGTGGGACCGGGGGGGGGGGGGGTATTTTCTGTTTGCCATCCAGTCATCCGGGTTCCTCTTAAAGAGGTCTAGAGAGGTACTCTGCTTGACATGGAGAGGGAGTCTATTCCACAGATGGGGGAGTCTTTGGGACACATCTATCCCACCAACAAGCTCTATTAATGTCACAGACCAGGTCCAGGCCTTGCGTCCGGGTTGCTCGAGTGAAGTTTGACTTACGGATATGCAGTAACTCCATCAAGGCTGGGTCTGCGACGGCCTCGTATGTCAGACACAGGTCACCTCTGAGCAGTCTGTATGACACTGAGTAGAGGGACAGGGCTTTTCGCCTATCTGTATAGGATAGGTAATTGAGACCCTGGATTTTCTTGGTCAGGAACTTCTGTGGTCTCTTCAGCTGCTGCATGTGCTTGGCAAAGTACATGTCAAAGGGGGCAATGTACTCAATAACTGGTCTGATAAGGAAGGAATACAGGGATGTTATGATCTCCTTGTTCCTGGATGAAATACCCTTATTTATGAGGTGGGCCATGTAGAAAGCCTTGCGTACAACGGAGGCAACATGGTGATCAAAAGTCAAGTTGCTATCAGCCTGGGTGCCCAAGTCCCTCACGACCGATTGCATGCTTAGTACTTTGTTATTAATGTGATAATTAGTAGGGATGCCATTTTTCCCAAAGGGGATAATGATGTATTTCTTGGCATTCAGTTTGAGGTGATGCTTCTGGCACCAGTCAGTCATTAGCTTGGGTAAGGCCCTCTTGGAGGATGTTCCATCATTAAGGGAATTTAAGACAGTGCCCAGCTTGCGGTCATCTGCAAACTTGGTCAGCCACAGAGCAGTGGTTTTTGGCGTGCACCTCAGAAAAATATATCCCAAACAGTAAAGGATCAAAGACCAAGCCTTGGGGTACACCACTCATTAAGGGATACTATTAGAAGTGGCTTCCTCTATTTTGACTGAGTGGGTTCCATCAGTGAGCCAGTTAGCTACCCAGCTGGTAACATACAGGTTGATGCCTAGTTAGGAGAGATTATTATGCCCTGAGTGGGGAATACTGTCAAAGGCTTTGGCTAGGTCAAGGTAGACAGTGTCCACCGTCTTTCTCCTTGTCCATGGCTTTGGTGACTGTTTCAAAGAAGTCAACCAAGTTTAACAGACAAGATCACCCTTTGACAAAATTAAACTGCATGGGGGTCAAGAGTTTGGTGGAGGTTGCCAAAGTCCTTGTTTACAAGGTCTATAGTAATGCGTTCCATAGCCTTGCAGATCAGGCTTGTTAAGCTGATGGGCCTAACACTGCCTGGGTCAGTGGACAATCCATATTTGTGTAGAGGGATGACAGTGGCTGTCATCCACTCGGTTGGGACGAAGCAAGTTCTCAGGATTTGGTCGAATAGGGTGCCTAATGGAGCTGAGAGCTCATGCCTGATTTCAAGCAGTATACACACAGGGATGTTATCAGGTCACATGGAGACTGTATTTTCTGCCTTTGAGAGGACACGGAAGACCTGCTCCCTGGTGAGGAGGGGAGGGGACCAGGTGCTGGGGGATGTCCTGGTTTACTAATGGAAAGGACAGGGCGGTGAGGTTTTCAGTGAACCGGTCTGCCAGCAGGCTGGCTACATCTATGGCATTTGTTAATGTGGTGTTAAATACCGCCACTTCAGAGCAGATTTGGGTATTACATTTGAGATTGAGGATGTATGTGTGAAGTTTTCAGTGAACCGGTCTGCCAGCAGGCTGGCTACATCTATGGCATTTGTGTATGTGGTGTTAAATACCACCACTTCACAGCAGATTTGGGTATTACTTTTGAGACTGAGGATGTATGTGAAGAAGGCCTTGTGATTATCCTTAGTGGATGTGGCCAATTTGGACGCAAAGTTAGCCTTAGAAGATTTCACCAGTGACCGTATTTGCTTGTTCAGACAAAGGAGAGAGTGATAGCAACTTGGCACCTCTTCCTTCTTGGTCCTGGACAGCAAATTTTTCCTTTTATTACAGAGTTAGTTTATTGCGGCTGTCCAGCAGACAGGTTTACTCTTCCTTGAAGATGATGATTTGTTCCTGTCAGATACTGCTGAGTCCATATAGCAATTATGTGCTCATATAGTTTTTTGTTGTAGGCTTGGACATTAGTGCTAGTTCCAACTAATGGGATGGTGGCTGTGAAGCTGCTTATACCTACTCTGAGGAGATAGTAGTCAGCTTTGAAACATTTTTTTTGTTTGATCCTGACAAGAGAGGAGGGTCAAGGGAGATAGTGACTTCAAAAGTGATCGCTTTATGGTCAGATCTTACCAAGGAGGATGACACTGTAGGGGTGCTACAGTGGCTACTCATGTTGGTCAGGACCAGGTCCATATTATTTTCACCTCTCGTAGGGGCGTCAAAGTACAGTTTTGTACTTACCACAAATGTAGATGTTCGAGTGTCTTCACTGCTGAAGTCATTGCACTTGGGTTATCCTGCCGTCAGGCGGGCCCACAGTCGGCCTGAGTTCCAAAGTCTTGGTCCGGCGTCAGTTGCTGTCACCTCTTCCCTGACGTCACTGCGCCAGGGGTATACAAGTAGCAGCCAACACCATTTTCTTCAGTTTTTCTTCCCCAGATGTCAGGTGCCCCCAAAAATGATAGGCAATACATACTGCTAATAAAACATACAAAAAAGGTAACAATAAAACCTTCATTAACCAGAAAATACACCACATAGGTAGTATAGGTTAGTCCCAGATAAAAAAGAGGGGCTGGCAGGTGGGTAACCTAGACTGCAGCAGTGAAGACACTCGAACATCTACATTTATGGTAGGTACAAAACTGTACTATGTTCATCGTGTTTCACTGCTGCAGTCATTACACTTGGGTAGAATCCCAAAGCTGAGTTTGGGTGGCTGGCTCTATAGAGGATTTGGTGTGGCTATGAGGCCCTGCAGCACTGCAGTGGCAAAGCCAGCTCTGGATCTAGAATAAAGAGGCAAATGGTAATGCTTGGTAAAGGTGTGCACTAAACTCCAAGTTGCAGCTTCCAAGATATCTTTGGTAGGTACTCCTCTAAGGAAGGCAGTGGAAGTGGCAGTTGCCCTGGTGGAATGTGATCTAACATTACTAGGCACAGGTTTCCCATTTTGTGTGTAGCAGAGCCGGATACAGTGTCCTATCCACTTTGAAATGGTCTGCTTTGAAATTGCCTTTCCCTGTGATCCTGCAGCATATGATACAAACAACTGCTCAGATTTTCTGAAAGCCTTTTGTTTTGTCCAAGTAGAAGTGCAATTGCCTGTGTATGTCCAAGGAATGTAGAAGTCTCTCCCCTTTATTTTGGGGATTTGGATAAAATGTTGGCAAGTGAATGGATTGGTTAAGAGCCACACTGGAAACCACCTTAGGCATAAAGGAATGGTTTGTTCTTAAAGAAACCCTGTCTTGGTGGAAAATGATAAAAGGCTCTACTGCCATTAGTGCCTGTAGTTCTGAGACTCTTTGTGCTGAGGTTATTGCCAGAAGCAGAGCAGTTTTCCATGACATATATTTTAACTCTGCTGAATTGACTGGTTCAAAAGGAGGCAAAGTGAGCTTTTCCAAAACGAAATTGAGGTCCCAAGTTGGTGTTGGTGCTCTCCGGGGCGATCTTATGTTTTTAGCCCCTTTGAGGTACTGCTTTAGCAAAGAATGAGAAAAAATAGGAGGATCTGTGTTGTAATGAGCCAAGATGGCAGAAGTGTGAATCTTAATGGGCGAGAAGGATAGTCCTTTGTCCAGCATTTCAGTCAAGTACTGTAGTATCTGAGGAATGTTAGGGACCAGAGGATCAAAGTTTTGAGCCTGTTTCCAGGCACAGAATCTCTTCCACTTTTCTGAATAAGATTTCCTGGTGCTAGGCCTCCTGGCCTCCAAAATGACATCCATAACAGCTTTAGAGACAGAAGTTGTCTGTTTGGCTAAAGAATCTGCCATGCAGCCAGGTTTAAGGTTTTGAGCTGACTGTGCAGTATCTGATTGTTTTGCCGAGTCAGAAGGTGTGGAATTTGAGGCAAAATCCAAGGTGGTCCTTGAGCTAAGTTCTTTAGGACTGAGTACCAATGCTAGCGTGGCCAGTCTGAAGCAAACAGAATCATCTGTGGTTTGTCTTGTCTGGCTTTTAGGAGTACCTTTGAAAGGAGAGGCAGTGGTGGGAAGGCATAAACGCTTAGGCTTTTCCAGCTGAACGAAAGAGCATCCACTTTCCATGCTTGTGTGTGATAAGTCCTTGTGCAGAATTTTTGTAGTTGGCAATTCAGAGGGGAGGCAAAGAGATCTATGTCCAGGCACCGCCATTTTTGCATTATCATGCTGAAAACTTGTGGCTTTAATTTCCACTCGTGAGGATCCATGATGTTTCTACTTAGGTCGTCTGCCAGAGTATTTATCTTTCCTGGCAGGAACTGTGCTTGCAGATGAACTTGATAAGTTATAGCCATGTTCCACAAGGTCATGGCTTGCCTGCACAGGGGGTAAGAATGAGTGCCCCCTTGCTTGTTTATGTACCACATCACTGTGGTGTTGTCTGTCCTTAATATTAATTGTCCTGGATACAGAAGGTCCTTGAAAGCTGTTAGGCCTTTTTGTACAGCCAACATCTCTTTTTGATTGATGTGAAGAGGCATTTGTTCTGTGGTCCATTTGCCCTGAATACATTTTCCTGCCATGTGTGCTCCCCATGCATAATCCAAGGCGTCTGTTGTTATAGTCTGCCTGGCTGTGGGAAGAGTGAAAGGCTGACTCTTGCTGAGGTGACATGCCTGTGCCCACCATCGAAACTCATGTTGTAGGCAGGGAATTGGAGATATTACTGTCTCCAAGCTGTGAGAATGTTGAGACCAAACACTTTTTAGGTACCATTGTAATTTCCTCATATGCAGTCTTGCATATGGAATTAGTAGAATGCAGGATGCCATGAACCCCAAGGCCTGCAGAATTTTTCTTGCAGGGAGTTGGGACTTTGTTGCCATCAATTGAAAATACTGAGTCAGTTGTCCTTGTTTGTCTGGCGTGAGATAAGCCATCTGGGCCGTTGTATTTAAGCTGGCACCCAGGAATATTATCTCTTGTGAGGGCACTAGTTTTGATTTCTTTTCGTTTACTGTGTACCCCAGGCAACTTAATCTTTTTATGAACGCCAGATGCTATAGAACAGTAGTGTCCAACCCGCGGCCCACATGCGGCCCTCAGATCTCTTCCATGCGGCCCGCGACCCTTAAATTAAAATTTTACTTTTTTCCTATTTTTTTAAGGTTGCGTCCTTTCGCTGGTGTGCGCATGCACCAAAGCACACTCCCGTTAGTTTTCGTGCCGATAGATTCATTCGCGGGAATGGAAGAGCTGACTTGCGTCCTTTGCGCATGCGCAAAAAGCACCCTTCCATTAGTTTTCGCGCAGATAGTTGCATTCGCGGCAAAGAAGAGCTGAGGGAAGACGAGAGCATCGCGCCGAAGAAAAGTTGAGAGAGAGAGGGATTTGTAATTTTTACACACCGACTACTACACCAGGTAAGCTAAGTATGTAGTGAGCACAATTATGTATAAATGCTTTTTACTTTTATTGGTTTTAAAAAAAACTTAAAATTGAAGCAATGAAACCACTATTTAAATTAAGCTTGTTAAAGTGGAATAATAAAATGGCTGTTAAAGTAAAAACAATGAAACATTATTTCTCCATTGTAGTTTCATAATTTTTCTGACTTTTTTTAAATATGCATAGCTGCTATTCATTCCCAGATTTGACTTCCTTTTATCCATTGTGAGGCTGCTGTTCTTGGAACTTGCTGTACAAGATAGTCAAAGTATTGTTTGGTGATTGTGAAGTAATCTTGTTAAGGTTGTTCCCTGCCTGGCTTTACACAAGATATTCCAGTTTTTCAAAATACTTATCACTTATCTTGTTTCACTCAAAGTCCATTTTTCAGGCTACTGTAACCTCTTTTAATGCATGATGAAGCATTTCTTGCTACATTTCTAGTCACACCGAACTTTTTAAGATGAAACTATCTGAAAAATCAGTTATGTTGAAAAAATATTTCAAGATAATCAGGCAAAGGAAGAAAGTCGTCTGATGGAGTAGAATCAGTAGATAAACACAGCAATGCTCACACGGATTTCACAGTAAGTACATTAGTTACATTTCAAGTGGACCACTATTTCCTGAAACAGTATGGTCCAAAAGGGGGCTAACAATTTTTAAGACCCAATAATGACTTGCATAATAGGTTCATAAGTAAGTACTACACTAGCTGCCCTTGTGGGCCATTTTAAGCCTACCCAATTTCTCTTTTTGTTTTTTATTGTTGATAAGCAACACTGCCATCACAACCTGGTTATGTGGAATCTGAATATTTAAAATTTTACCTGAAATGGGTCTGCAAAGTGTGCCATTTTGCAATAAAGTGCACTGTTCAAAAAGATAAGATTAAGGAAACATAATTTTAAAACCCTTGACAAAAAATTTTTCTTTTCAGATCTCTCCTAATCAGGGTTAGAAGTGCTGATCAGCTTAGTGTTTGAGAGGATAGTGAATGTAACTGACAGAGTTTCAGATATACTATAGTTAACTAAGATAAATATATATTCCTAACTGATAATAAAGCAGTGCATAATGTAAAATACAATAGTGTTATAATCTCAGTGCAATGAATAAGCATTAGGCTTGCCTGTTTCCCATGCAGAAGATTGCGATTAGGTCTTAAAGAAAAATCTGACAAAGAAATAAATTGGTACCTTTCAAGCAACATAAGAAGTGAACAGCCCCTATGAAGCAGGCAGCTGTTTATAAACCACATTTGTTTACATACTGATTGTGTATTCAGGTCTCTGAAGATCTGGTCTACAAGTTCTCTTCTGTCATAAATTACTATGTTATCTATGATATAACACTGTCATTTTTTTTTTGCTTCTGAAATCTTTTTTATAACTCCTTTCCTGTTCAGGAAATGTATTTTAAAGCTAAGAGTTTGTGTTTTAGTGGACTATCATAAGGCCATACTATACTTTTAAACAAGAGCGCTGTTTTTCCTGTCAGTTTCAGTTATTTTAAACAACTTCTACATTTTTTTTTCTGTGGAGTAATTGTGTTTTTTTACTTTTTTGGGGCTGTCAGGTTTTTTTAAAGTGCTTTTTACTCTTTTATGTGTAAAAAAGTGAGTTTTAAAGACTTAAGTTTTACTGGCTCTTGTTGCTTGTTTTCCCTGGGAAAGAGGCACCAGTTTTTGCATGAATGTGGAGTAAACTGTCGGTCTCATAATTGGTGGTACTTCTAGCCACAAAAAGAAAAGGTTAAGTAAGCCGGCTTTGTCACCACAGCATTCTAGCAATTTGCATCAGCCACAGGTGGGTGACTTTGCTGTGGCCATTAGTTGTACCTTAGACAACTCCTCTTTTACCCCCAGGTCCCTCTGGTATAGCACCTGCAGCCATGATAGACCAGGGGTTAGCCATGTCCACTGCGGCTGTTGAGGTCCCCTCAGCGTGCAAGGGAGAGTCCCTGGTCCTGGGAGAGGGAACAGGGATGGCTTCCCTTTTTTGCCAGAATGTTGTATCCAACTCTGAGAAAATTGATGCTGCTATTAAATAACACTGTTGGCATCATTGTTCCTGTCAAGAAGAAACAGAAAACTAAACATGTATCTACTCCTCCTCCTAATTTCCGTAGGATTAGTTTACTGGGATCTTACTCAGGCTACTGATCCTCCTTATATGATGGTTTCTGGTAAATGAAAGAGGGATGCCTCTCTTCTCCTGAAGAGATTCAGGATTCTATATCTGGATAAGAAGGGGCAGGCAATGGATTTTCTCTTCGGATTTCTGATTCAGACTTGGAGCCCATTTTCTGAATCTCCCTGTGTGTGTGTGTGTGTGTGTGTGTGTGTGGGGGGGGGTTCTGTTTCTCACACTATTTCCAGAATGTGCCATTGTTTTCCGCAAGAGAACAGTCCCTCAAGAAATACAATGAGCTGTTAACAGGAAATTTCAAGAACCTTCACCCATTCCCCCAGTTCTGTCAGCTTTGGAGGATATGTTACTGCCTGCCATTTTCCTGGCACCCAGCCAGCTGCCCCTAAAAATGCAGATGGGATGTATAAAGTCCATCAGTCTGTTAATTCTTTTATACTCAAAATCTGACCCATCAGTTGTAGCTTTAGTTAATCCTACTGGTGCCAAACATTTATTTAATTATAATCCAACTGTTTCTGATGAGGATGGGAAGATTAAGTTTGGGGAAAAGTCTGTGCTTCTGCAACATTCATGTTTAGGATTTTTAATTGTCAGACTCATATGTTTGTTCTAACTGTGAATGTATGAATGTTTTGTTTGCTTTTTTTTTTGTGAGAAAAAAATAAGTCTTTACATTTACTTTTATTGTACAAGTCACTACTTATTGTTTACAGTTACAGTGATACTGGCATGAGTATCAAATTAGATTACATGTGTTAGTATTTTAGGCAGTTCCCAAGGGATAAGACATTGTTGTCATATCCTTGTAAACAAAAGTCTTGATTTTTAGTGAGATTGTAATGTCCTTTATCCCTACTTGTTGTTTCCCAGTTTTAGGTGCATAGAAAGGCCGGTTACTTCTTAATGCTACCACAATAAGCTCAGCTAGAGTGTTACAGGATAACATCTTTTCTCATGCATAAACTTTTATATATAATTAAGTTGCTTCCTCCTCCATGTACACAGGACAGCTTTGGCAATGCAGTGTCTTATTTTTCATCAGCGGGCCTTGTGTGATATGAACGAAGTAAGGCAGAGCACCATCTTTGTTTTCAATACTTAATTTTTCTCTACTTCGTGTATCTGCATAAATGAGGCTTAGTTTAAACTTAAAGTTTAATAACTGGGTGTAGCGTTCTTCTGTGAAGCCTCAGAGATCTGCACAGTGGTGACATATTCCTCATACATGGAAATGCAAGTCAACACTGCCTCACAGGTGACATTGGCTGTCAGTGGATAAGGTTTAGCCATTTGGGGTACGGTCTGGTTGGGGTGGAAAAACGGACTCAGACAGCAGACAGAGTCTTTCCCTCCTGCTCACACCGGGTAAGGGTCTCCTTTACTTTGGGGCCAAAAAGAGTGGCACCGTCAAATGGGGCGTTAGTAAAGGAAGACTTGAAGGCTTCCGCAAATGAACATAAGCGCATCCAGGATTGTCTGCGAAGAGCAATCGCTGAAGCTGCTGCCCTACTCGAACCTTCGGCTGCGTAAGAGATCAGCCTCATGGACGAGTTCACAATGGATGTAAGGGTATTAAGCTGCGCTGTCACTTTCTCTGAGACAGCAGCATCTGTAGTACCCTGGAGGGTATCTCCCAACTCTTTGACTAGATCCCTCTGTAGTCGTGTAAAGTGGGTCAAATAGTTCAGGGATCGCATGGAAAAAGCCGCTGAACTAAAAATGCGCTTCCCATACCTGTCCATAGTCCTAGAATCTTTATCAGGGGGATGGACAGATGAGGAAGATTCCGACATCTCCTTTTGCGTGGCCGCTGCCACCACCATAGCATCAACTGGAACTCCTTTTGTCAAGTAAGTTTTGTCCTGGGGTGCAGTGATATACTTATTGGGCTTCCTAGGGACTGGTTCCACTGTGTCAGGAGCCTCCCACGCCCTTCGAGCAATAAGTTTCATTAATTCATCGAAGGGCGGAGTAACCCAGGAGGAGGAAGGGCGAGCACCGAATGCCTTCAGCAAGACTGACTCATCCTCAGAAGGGGGAAGGGACTGCCAGTCACCTCTCTGTTTCAGGATCTCCAATATGTCAGAAAAAGAGACATCTTCTGAAGGTGACTTAGGGGACCCTTCTGACTCATCCAAGTCAGTATCGGATGTCAAAGATTCTTGTGGAGAATCTAAGTGTCTCCTCTTACACAACCTTCTCCTAGGGACTTCTTCGTGGGGAGCATCCGAAGAAGCCTCCGAGGAAGAGGGGGCACCCTCTAGGGGTGGCTGAGACACCGGTGCTCGACGCTTGGTTGTGGCCGTGGGTGCAGAGGAGGATAACGGCCCTTTATGGGGAGGAGAGGTTGCTTCTACTGATGTGGTTGTCTGGGTAGACAACACCTTCCTCATGAGATCGAAAGCCCCCGGGTCCCGAGTCGAAGAATCTCCCAGTTCCGAAGAAATGGGAAGAATCCCCGAGACAGGCACCGAAGGCATCGACCCCAAGGACGGAGCCGAATCGATCCGCGCCGAGGCCCCGAGGGGAAGAGTCGGAACCGAAACGTCGGTTCGACTCTTGGCCCCGGAACCAAGGACAGATCGTCGGCTCCGAGACTCGTACGGTCCGGAGTCGAGGTGAGGGGAACAGACCGAGAAAAGGACGGTTCTGGACCCGAGGGCTCCACAATCAGAAGATCAACCTCTTCCGGCTCCAAAGACTGGACAGGTCTTGGAGGAGGAATGGATGGAGACAATGGAAGGCCTTCAAGTTTCGACACCAACTGGGTGGAAACCGAAATAAGTTTGGATAGGGCCGAATGCTCCAATAACTTCTGCACCACACGATCCACATCGACATCGGAGAGCTTAGAAGAAGAACGGGTCGAAGGAACCGAAGACGGAGCCGACCTCAACAGAGTCGAGGGAGGGAGCTCCATCACCGGTTCCAAGACTCGAGGCTCAGGAACTGATACCAGTTGAACACTCGGCCCCGAAGTCCGTGGAACCGGTGATCTAACTTTACTCGAAGAGCTCGGAGCCGATGACTTGGGCTCCGACGTCTTCGATTCCTTCGAGGATTTGGATGCCTGGTCTGAAGCATCCAGAGCCTCCTGAAAGGAAGGTTTTAATAACCCCCTGTCCATGAGTTTCCTGCGCCTATCTGTCATGACCCTCCCACTAAAAGAGTGACAAATTGAACAGTCCTCTTGTAAGTGGAGAGGGCCAAGGCAGTAGACACAGGAACTATGGTTGTCAGTAACTGACATTTTTTGGCCACACTGGCAATGTTTAAAGCCTGATTTAATTTTCTCAGACATCTTACAGGTAAGAGAAAAAGTCAAGTCCAGTAGAGAGACAAATCCAGTAGAAACAAAGTCGAATCCGATAAAAAGTCAGTCCGGTTGTCAAATTTTAAGTAAGGGGTGGAAGGCCCCGAGAAACCTTAACCAGTTTAAGTAAACTTAACGGTACCGAGAATTAACCTTACCACACACACATACACAATGTCTACCAAAAAGTACTTTTAGAACAAATTTTACTTCAAATATAACAAAATAAGTTATATCTTATCTGAAGTCGCTCGAGCTAGATCCCAGTGATGCGAACGCAGCAGCGGCAAACTAGATCTGAGGTAAAGGCAGAGGGGGATTGTGGGTATTAGGTTGTCTCGAGCTTCTCCTCGATGCAGAGCTTGCAAGCGGCCGACACGGAGCCGAGGATCGGCTCCGAACCCATGTGTAAGAACAAACGGCAAGATTGAACACTATCACATTATAATTTTTAGTTCAGAATGGGTTTTTTTTTCCTCTTCAGTTTACGTGAGACGCCTTTTTTTTTTTGGTCCTCACTTGCTGTCTACAATGATATATTTTATATGCGGCCCCCAGACCATTTCTGTTGACTCAATGCGGCCCTTGCAACTGAAAAGGTTGGACACCCCTGCTATAGAAGAATGTCCTTGCTCTCTGCTTGAATCAGACAGTCGTCCAGATATGGATATATTTCAATTTCTTTTTGTCTTTAAAATGCAATTACTGGTGCCAGGCACTTGGTAAAGACCCTGGGCACAGTAGATAAACAAAAGGTCAGTGCAGAGAATTGGTAGAGCATTGAACCAGCTATGAATCTGAGGTATCTTCTGCAATTTTGTCTGATAGTGACATGCAGGTATGCCTCTTTGAGGTCCAAAGTAACAAGCCAAGCTTTCTTGCCCAACATGGGAAGGAGCTGTTGTAGTGTCAGCATTTTGAATTTCGGAACATCCAGGTAAGTATTTAGAGTGTAAAGGTCCAGAATGGGTCTCCAGGCTTTGTCCTTTCTGGGTACCAGGAAGAGTCTTGAGTAAAATCCTTGTCCTTTTTCCCGCTGTGGTACTTTTTGAATAGCTCTCATGTCCATGAGAGCTGTTATTTGTTTTTGTGCCTCTGCCCATTGATTTTGTGGCAGGTCTGGCATTCCTTTTAGCCTTGGAAAAGTGGGAAAGTGGAACCTGTAACCTTGAGACACAATATTCAGTACCCATTTGTCTTGGGTGACTGCTTGCCAGTTTTGAGAAAAAAGTGCTAGTTTCCCCCCTAAGAGAGCTGCCAAAAGGAAAGAGTTTGGCATAGGAAGGGGGAAGTCATTGGGACGGTTTCCTGTAAGGTTGTGACTTATCCTCACCTTGTTTTGGGTTGGAAGCACCCCACTGTCGTGGTCTGTAAGAACCTTGTGGATGAGATCTGCCTCTTGGACGTCTGTATCTGCCTCTTTGTGGCTTGTCTGACACTGGAAAGGACCAATTCTTAGTAGGCCAATGTCTGCTAAATCGTGGTGGCTGTACCTGTAAGAAATCCTTTACTGTTTGCATAGATTTTGCCTTATCCTCCATTTTCTTTAAAATCTCTTCTGCCTTAATACCAAATAAATTATCTTGCTGCAAAGGAGCCTTTTTCTGACATCGGTCTGAGGCAAGAAAAAATTTTCCCCAATGGGGTACTTAGCTTTATTGAAGACTTCGGTTCTGAAATCAAATTTGAAATCTCAGGAGTCGGCCGACCGGCACTTGCGAACTGCTTTTGCTTTGGGCAGCGTGCCAAGAAAGACTGAAGAAAATGGCGTCGGCTGCTACTTGTATACCCCTGGTGCACTGACGTCAGGGAAGAGGCGACAGCAACCAACGCAAGACCTTGGAACTCAGGCCGACTGCGGGCCCGCCTGACGGCAGGATAACCCAAGTGTAATGACTGCAGCAGTGAAACACGAACATCCAGCTGATCCAATGCATTGGCACTGAATAAGTCGAGGAATCTCTGGGCATTCATGTTTAGGCTAGAATAGGTCTTCCACTCTATGGTTGGGTAGTTAAAATCACCCAGGATCAGGGTAGAGGGTTGAATCTTGATGGATTCAAGAAAATCCAGATAGGAGGAGTGGGCATCCTGAGTCATGGCTGGGGGTCTGTAGACTTGAATTGGTGTTCTGTCATCAGTTAACTGCACTTGCAGTCTCTCCTGTGCATCATACCATTTGACCAGCCTGGAAGTGTGTATGTACTTGATAAATATTGAAACTTAACCTCCTTTGGCTTGGTAGCCCTCTGTTTTGTGTTTGAAAGTATGGTAGGATGAGTAACCTGGTAAGGCTTGGGTGCTCTCCACAGCTCTGAACCAGGATTCAGTAACTACACAAATGTCAGCATCCTCCAGGGTAAGAAATGCTTGCAATGACTGCAGTTTCATGCTAAGACTGCTAGTGTTTAGCAGCATAACCTTTACATTTAGTTTAGAAGAATTTTTCATGTTGGTAATTTTGTGCTCATGACTTGTCTAAAAAAGGCACTATGGGGGAGGCAAGAGCCTTTGCCATTAGCCCGAAGTCCAAGTGAGACAAATGAAGGCCATCTCTGACAAAGCATCGTGCTCTGTCAATCATGTCCTCCCAGGCTGTCAGGTACTGGATCCCCTTGGAATAACACCAGAAACTAAGCCAATCATTAAAGTCAATAATTTTCTGTTAGTACTGAGACGTCATTCTGGGTGATGGTAGGATGCTGCTTAACGCCAGGGACATACCTGCCTGGGACACATTCAGCAAGCTCAATCATGCTAATCTTCACATAGTCCAGAGAGATGGGTCTCAAGTTGTTCACACCAACATAGACTATAACAAGAGTCATAACAGTACCTGTTGTTGAGAGACTTGAGTGCATGCGTGATATGTCGGATTCTAGCACATGACAAGCAACTTACAGACACTTTTCTTCTTGCTTGTCTAGCGTGGTGAGGGGCACATCTGTAGGTCTCACGATAGAGTCGCCTATGACTAGTGTGCTTGGTTTGTGGCTGGGCCTTGGAGGCTGTGAGACACAGGCATGTGTACTATGTGTGATGCTTGGTGCTGTAGGTTATGATGTGCGTGTGTGTTTTTGCTTCTCAGATCACTTTTGTTAAGGCATGTTTTTGTTTAGAACCTCCACATATGAAGGAGTGTGTTGTACATGTGTGGGTGGTGTTACAGGTGTGGTGTTCGTAGTGTTTGTGCAGACAACATTCTCAGTGCCAGATGTATTGGCTTGTGACTGAGGCAGCAATGATTCTATGTTCTTAATGCAATTGCATCTCTCACATATTGTGTTCCTAGGTGGTAGTAGAGGGTTGTCCATGTACATAAGGCAGTTGCTACACTGTCAAAGGATGCCCATATCAACCAGACTAACTGGAGAAACCATATGAAATTGTCCATCCATTGCTGTCAGAGTCTGTGGAAGAGAGGTCATGGACAGTAGAGTGGATACTATCTGAGGAGAGTATCTGTAGGTGTGAGTAGGGCTGGATAAACTCAATACAGCAGCTGCAAGCCAGGGCCTCACTTACACAGGAGTGCTGGTAAGGGAAAAATGCAACTGAGATACCTTACAAAGGGTTAAAACAATGCAGCAGCTGTGTGCGACAGGCAAACAAGCACAAACCCATGCAAATGCAGGGTTTGAATACCACAAAATCAAAAGTAAAATAGAAACATTGGATCTATGTCAGACCAGCTCCAACCAGCTCATTTACTCCCAACTAAGTCCAGGCAGGCCACAGCCAACGCAAGATGGCATAGTAGGAATCACACAAACAGATCTGGATATAGCAAAACCTGTAACCAGACTATGCTAAAGATATTTAAACTCTGTTTAGGTCAATTTAACACGAGAACAGAGATATACTTAAATATAACAGCAGCAAACAAGAGCAAACTGATTTAAACTAGATTCGGCAGGTCTGAATCTAGTCTGTGCTACAGCAAACAAGGCACATCAATTTCAGAAACAAACAGTTCAAATAAGCAGGGACAATAAGCCTTCACCCAGCAATTTCCAGCTCAGAAGGGCAGAATCTACCCTCTCCTCCCACAAGAGTATAGACCACAAACCTTCTTAATGTAAAACATCTGGCCTGAAGCCCAAGTGCTTAAACCACAACCAAGACACTTTTAGAACAACAGACACCTAAGCCTTCAAGCAGCAACTCCCAACTTATAAGGATGTAAGCTACCTTCTCCTTCCACAAGAGTGTAGACCACAAACCTTCTTAATGTAAAACAACTGGCTTCAAGCCCAAGTGCTTAAACCAAAAGGCTTAAAACAGCAGTTACAATTTAATCAGGCTACTAACAAGCAGTAATTTAGCTGCCCCCTTCCTCCCTGAATTTGCAGTAACAAACTCAAACAGTTTCTGAAGCTTTGATTACTGCCTGAAGCATAAGCTGCTTCCCACATTTTTTGATTTAACCAGTACTGCTTATATAATGCAACACGGAAGCCACCTCTTGTGGTATAGAGGGGTAAAGCCATGACTGGATCAAGTGACCACAGTTAGATTAGTGACTCGTATGGTTGACAGAGCTAGAATGAGATGATGGCTGGGACATTATTGGGGGATGGGGTTATAGTAGAGATGTACTATAATCACTCAAAGAGCAGAGCAGTAGTTGTCACTACTAAATTCAAGGAAGGGTACTGTGAGAGACTGAGGTGATGTGGGTAGCTCATCATCCCACCCGAGAAGTAGGACTGCCTTACATGTTCCCTCAACTTTCCTCATATAAAATAAATCATTAAAGACAAAAGTGCAGTCATAATAAATATGCACGGTTCAACCTTCCTTACAAATAAGTCTGGCAAGATGACAGCTATTGTTCTTAGACAACATCTCAGAAAACTCTCCCTTCTGAGCAAAGCAAATAGAATGTCTATATATTACAGATTTTAACAGACACCATTCTAAGCGGATTCATCTATAATATCCCTCCAAGACCAACATTCTCTATTTTAAAATCAATTACTATTAACATAATGCCAGTGCATATTTTTCTTTGAAGTCTATACTTAAAAAAATACACTAACTCTATCTAATAACTTAAACTATGTACACAGAACAGAAAATCAATGATGCATAAAAACTATTAACTTAGGAATAACCACAGCGCAGACATGATATTCATTATTGGTATTTTATATAATAAAGAATAAAGCCTAGTAGAACATCCAAAATCTGATGCAGTATAATGTGATCTTAATTTGGCAGATTTTACATTTTGACACAAAGTGAAAGCAAGTTCAACAACGTCACTGAATAGCGGAGACTGCTCATTTTTCCATTTTCTAGTAATGTCATTTCAGGCAAAGTCCAGTTGTGTACACTTACCATAAATGTAGATGTTCGAGTGCATTCACTGTTGCAGTCATTACATTTGGGTAATCTGCTGGCAGGTAGCCCTCAGTCGGCCTGATAAACAAAGTCCTGGGTCCTGCGTTGGTTGCTGTCTCTTCTTCCATGACGTCAGGGGTATAAAACATGTAGCCGACGCCATTACATCAGTTTTTCTTGCCCCAGATGTCAGGTGCCCCACAAATGGGGAGCAAATAAAATTAAAAACACAAAAAATATACCTCCAATCCCAAAAGCAAATACACCAAAAGGACTTTTAAACATAGTGAAAGAAAGTAGAGGTATAGCCAGAGAAAAGTAGGGGGCTGGAGGGAGGGTAACCAGGACTGCAACAGTGAATACACTCGAACATCTACATTTATGGTAAGTGTACACAACTGTACTATGTTCTTCGTGTTTCACTGTTGCAGTCATTATATTTGGGTAGATTCCCAAAGCTATGGCTGGGTGGATGGAATTATACAGCATTAGGACTAGCTATAAGGCCCTGCAGGACAGCAGTGGCAAAGCCAGCTCTAGATTTAAAGAAAAGTGGTAAATGGTAATATTTGTTGAACGTATGAACTAAGCTCCAGGTAGCAGCTTCTAGAATGTCCCTGGTAGGTACACCTCTGAGAAAGGCTGTAGAAGTAGATGCAGCCCTGGTGGAATGTGATCTGATCCCCTGGGGGATAGTTTTTCCATGGTGCATATAGCAGAAACGAATACAATGGCTTATCCATTTGGAAATGGTCTGCTTTGAAATGGCCTTTCCCTCTGCCGCTGCAGCAAATGCCACCAGCAGTTGTTCAGATTTTCTTTGAGATTTTGTCCTATTTAAGTAAAATCTAAGTTGTCTGTGTACATCCAATGAATGCGGAATCTGCTCCCCCTTGTTCTGTGGATTGGGAAAGAAAGTTGGCAAACGAATGGTCTGATTAAGAGCCACTCTGGATACCACCTTAGGCATGAAGGACGGATTGGTCCTGAGGGATACCCTGTCCACATGAAAAACGATGAAAGGCTCCACTGCCATAAGAGCCTGTAATTCGGATATCCTTCTAGCTGAAGTGACTGTTAAAAGGAAAGCTGTTTTCCAGGAGAGAAATTTTAAGTCTGCAGTAGCAGCTGGCTCGAAAGGAGGGAGAGTGAGTTTTTCTGATACAAAATTGAGGTCCCAGGCAGGGGTTGGAGCTCTCCTGGGTGGTGTTAAGTTTTTGGCCCCTCTGAGATAAGGCTTTAGCAGAGAATGAGAAAAGAGGGGAGGTTCTGTGTTATAATGCGCTGAAATGCCAGAGGCATGGATTTTTATGGAAGAAAAGGACAGGCCCTTGTGAAGCATTTCAGTTAAGTATTGTAAAATCTGAGGAGATTGATCCTTGAGATTGATCCAGGCACAGAACATCATCCTTGAGGTTGAGAAATCCCTTGAGATTGATTCCAGGCAAAGAATCTTTTCCATTTGTCAGCGTAAGATTTTCTAGTGTTAGGCCTTCTCGCCTCCAAAATGACATCCATCACAGGTTTGCTGAGGGATGCTATGGGTGAATTTAGGTGATTAGCCATGCTGCAAGATTCAAAGTTTGGAGCTGTATGTGCAGAATTTGGTTGTTCTGCTGAGACAGTACGTAAGGTGCTGAGGCAAGTGCCACGGTGGAAGGTGTGAAACATTGCGCAGGAGAGGGTACCAGTGTTGGCGAGGCCAGTCTGGAGCAATCAAAATCATTTCTGGTTTGTCCTGCTTGACTTTTAGAAGAACTTTGGAGAGCAGAGGCAGAGAGGGAAAGGCATAGACAAATAGGCTTTTCCAGCTGAAGGACAGAGCATCCACTTTCCAGGCTTTTTTGAAGGGAGTTCTTGTGCAAAATTTGTCCAACTGATGGTTCTGGGGTGAGGCAAAAAGATCTATGTCTGGACCCACCCATTTGCGTGCCAACATGTTGAAAATCCGTGGTTCCAGTTTCCATTCGTGTGGGTCCATGAGATTTCTGCTTAGTTCGTCTGCCAGAGTATTCAACTTTCCTGGCAGGAATTGAGCTTGTAGTTGTACTTGACAGGTCAAAGCCATGTTCCACAATGCCATGGCTAGTCTGCAAAGGGAGTAGGAGTGTGTACCCCCCCCTACTTGTTTATGTACCACATAACCGTGGTGTTGTCTGTCTTTATCATTAATTGCCCTGGATGAAGGTAGTCCTTGAAGGCTGTCAGTGCATTCTGTACAGCTAGCATTTCTTTTTGATTGATATGAAGGTGCATTTGATTTGGGCTACATTTGCCCTGAATGCACTTCTCTGCCAGATGTGCCCCCCAAGCATAGTCTGATGCGTCTGTAGTTAGGGTTTGGGCGGCAGGGGGTGGTGTGAATGGCAGGCCTCTGCCCACCATAGGAACTCTAGTTGCAGGCAAGGTATGATAAGAATCATTGTTTCCAGGCTGTGACAATGCTGACTCCATAGACTTTTTAAGTACCACTGAAGTTTCCTCATATGCAGTTCTTGCATATGGAATTAGAAGAATGCAGGAGGCCATGAACCCCAAGGCTTGCAGTTTTTGCCTTGCAGAAAGCAGTGGTTTTGTGGCCACCTGTTTGAAGTAAGTCACCAATTGAATTTGCTTCTCTGGCGTAAGGAAAGCCATCTGGGCAGTTGTATTCAAGCTTGCACCCAGGAATGTAATTTTTTGGCAGGGTACCAGTTGTGATTTCTTTTCATTTATAGTGTACCCTAGACAAGTCAGAACCATTTTTACAAATGGCAGATGGTTTAGAAGAGTGTCCTTGTGTTCTGCCTGAATTAGACAATTGCCCAGGTATGGATATATTTGAATATTTCTTTGCCTGCAAAAATGCAATAACTGGAGCCAGGCACTTTGTGAAGACCCGGGGCGCAGTAGATAAGCCAAAGGGCAGTGCAGAGAACTGGTAATGCAAGTAGCCTGCTTTGAAGCAGAGGTATTTTCTGCAAGATTCCCCGATTGGGATATGCAGATAAACCTCTTAAGTCTAGAGTTGTCAACCAGGCTTCTTTGCCTAGCATAGGAAGTAACTGGTGAAGAGTCAGCATCTTGAATTTTGGTAAGTCCGGAAAGGTGTTTAGAGTAGACAAGTCCAGAACTGGACGCCATGATTTGTCTTTTCTGGGTACCAGGAAAAGTCTTGAATAGAAACCTTGTCCCTTTTCCTCTTCTGGTACTGGTTGAACAGCCCCCATGCTCATGAGGGAAAGTACTTGTTTCTGGGCCTCTGCCAACTGATTTGGGGGCAGGTCTGGCCATCCGTTTGGAATTGGCAACGTGTGGAAATGGAATCTGTATCCCTGGGATACTATATTTAAAACCCATTTGTCCTGGGTTATAAGTTGCCAGTTTCTTGCATGAAGAGCCAGTTTTCCCCGCAAAGGGGCGGCTAAAGGGTAAGTGCTTGGTAAGTGTAAAGGGAAGTCAGTGAAACTGCTTACTATAGGGAGGTGTCTTGTTGTTTCCAGATTTGGAAGAGGAGGCACCCCATTCTTTTGTTCTGAAAGTCCCTTGTGACTGAAACCTGGAGCCTTTGGAATGTCTGGGTTTGACTTGCGTGGCTCTCAAAGGAAGTGGAAAGGACCATTTCGTAGTAGGCCAGTGCCTACTAAATCTTAGAGGTTGCACTTGTAAGAAATCTTTCATAGTTTGCATAGGCTTAGCTTTATCTTCCATCTTTTTTTAAACTTCTTCAGCCTTATTACCAAAGAGACGGTCCTGTTGTAAAGAAGCATCCAATAATTTTGCTTTAACATGATCAGGCAGATTTTGCTCTTTAAGCCAAGCATGCCTTCTTAGCACAGACCCAGTTACAGCAGCCCTGCAAGAGGCCTCCAAAGAATCAAAACCACACTGCAAAGTATGTTTTCCAACTTGTTCAGCTGAATGCAATAAATCTTGTAAATTTCCACACAGTCAGAAATTATCATTTTTTGTTTAAGCAGTCCCATGATATGCTGCTATTTTAGCATATGAAATTGACAGTTTAAAGCCCTGATTGCCAAGGTTGCAGAAGTGTAAATCTTCTGACCCCATCTATCCAGCGCCCTGGAATCTCTATCAGAAGGGGTAGGATTTTTAGCAGTAGAGGCCTTAATGCCCTTGGGACCCTGAGAAATGGTTTCAGGATGTGCAACAGGATTTTTGAAAAGGAATTTGTGGGAGTCAGGAATCCTGTAGTATCTCTGTCTGGCTTACAAGGAGCCGGAGGCAGAGAATCAGGAGCCATACTAGATTCTGAAAAAACATCAACAATGTCTAGAACAGGAGGTATAGCCAAAGGCCTATGCTGAGGAAGAAGAAGAAAATCCCTAAGTCTCTTTTTAGATTCAGAGAAATCCTGACTTTCCCACTGGAAATGTTCCCTTAAGGTATGTAAAGTTTCCCCAAAAGAAAAATCCTCAGGGGAGAAGCAGAAGGAATGGAGTCTTCTGCATCAGAATCCTCATAAGTGAGTATAGACAATTCCTGTTCATTAGAAGAGTCAGAAGAAATAAAATCCTGTTCAGAAGATTCATAATCAATGTCTTGCCTAGGCCTCTTAGGGGGGGGGGGGGGGGGTTGGCTACCCTTGATCAGAGTAATTAAATCTTCAGCCATTTTGATCATTTGTTTTTTAGGCATAGGGGCCTGCACATGTGGCCCAAGCGTCATTTTTTTAGGCATAGGTCGAGATTTTGGCCTTAGTTTTGAATATGGCGTCGGTCTAATATACAAATCTGTAGGCCTGAAAACACCCTCAGAAGCCAGTGCCTGCAAAGCGGCTCCGGACCCATCCAAGGTAGAGACATCCGCGGGTTCCACAACTGAAGCATCTCGCAGCATACCGGACTCCGAATGGGTCTCAGTAGAGGCCTGCGAATCAGAAGTAGCAGGTATTAGGGGCTGCGAAAGTGCCTCACGGAGTACCGGCGAACTGGCGACTGGCTTAGGAGAAGCCTCATCAGCCGTTTTGGACCTCAACGGCCTGTCTTTTTCTTTGCGTTTTTTAGGTATTCCGGTAGTCGGATTGCTAACCGACGACATTTCTGGATAATTAAAGCGTGAGCCAAAATATTAAGAATCAAAAATGTGCCAACATTTGATAGTGCGTTGATTAAATAAAGCACAAAACCGACAGCAAGGAATGTTGTGGTCAGGGCCTAGGCAAGGAATACAGTACAAATGAAAATCCTTATGAGGTATTTGCTTCCCACAAGTAATGCAATTAGTAACTTTTACAGACATCGGTAAGGAACAAGAAAAAGTTTCCCCAATGGGGTACTTAGCTTTTTAGTTGAAGACTTCGGATTTGAAACTCGAAATCGAAAATTTCAGGAGTCGGCCGACCGGCACTTGCAAATTGTTTCTGCTTCGGGCACCGCGCGGCAAGAAAGACTGATGTAATGGCGTTGGCTGCATGTTTTATACCCCTAACAACCTGACGTCATGGAAGAAGAGACAGCAACCGACGCAGGACCCAAGACTTTGTTAATCAGGCCGACTGAGGGCAAACTGCCAGCAGATTACCCAAATGTAATGACTGCAACAGTGAAACACGGAGAACATCAGCCAGTAGTCCCCAAAAAGCTATTGGACAGTTTTATTCTCTCAAGTATAGGTACATTCAACAAAATTGTGGACCTTGTTAGAACACAATTTTCAAACCACAATGCCTTGAAAAAAATTCTCTACATCAAGCCAGTACTTCTACATCATCTCACACTCAAAAATGTACCAAAGAGCTAACAGAACTATTTTTTTTATTTTTATATGGAGTCCTGATACTTGGTGTAAATACTTCCAATATATGATAGCAACTGTAAGACTTACTGGTTTCCAAATCAGATGTCCATTTTTTTATTTCAATTCAACCAAACTGCAAGTTACCAAAAAATCCAAGCAGCTTTTCTGTATTACTACAATTATTCGTACTCCACATATATGTAGTTGAGAAGTTCTTCTTTGGTTACAGCAGATAAAGAAACAAAATCTGAACCTTTTTTCATTTTGTCTTTAACAATAGAATCAAGACAGAGCTGTACATCTTGTACACGAAGGTTTATTTTGAGTGCAGAGTTTTTTTTTTTTTTTTGGAAAACTGTCGTCTTTTTTTTTACTAATTTAATATTAACTATGTTAGAGCTACTGACAAAACCCAAGTGTTGACAAAAAAAAATATTTTCTTAATGTGAGGTTTGTATATATACACACACATACATATACAGAAATGTGTGTGTGTGTGTGTGTCATACCTCTCAATCTCTTATAACAAGAAATCTGGACAAAGCCATAAATAAACATGGGACAAAGGCCCAAAAATAAGGACAATTTTTAAATATTGTTCTTACAAAGTTGATAGAATGACAGGTTTTGCATTAGCATGAATTTTCTGAAGGATATGAAGTCTGAAACTCAAATGTCTTATTATTTTCTAACTTCAATCTTTAATTTACTCTTTCAAAAGCCAAAAACACAGCATCAATGGGACTAGATGGTGTCCCAGGCTGCGTCTTGCACGCACTAAAGAATGAACTAACCCCCCACCTAAACACGCTGTTCAACCTCAGCCTCTCCACAGGCTACGTGCCCATAGAATGGTGCAATGCAATGGTTATTCCTCTCCACAAAGGAGGGGCCACAACTGACCCTGGTAACTATCGCCCGATAAGCCTGACTAGCCTGGTCTGCAAGGCTATGGAGCGCATCATCATGGAACTCATTAACAAAGACATTGGGAACCTCCAAACACTTGACCCGACCCAGTTCAGCTTTGTAAAGGGCAGCTCATGCCTACTAAACCTGGTTGACTTCTTCGAGACAGTCACCAAGGCCATAGACGAGGGAAAGGTGGCTCACACAGCCTACCTTGACCTCTCCAAGGCTTTCAACACCATTCCCCACTCAGGTATTACAGAAAAACTTACCAGCCTGAACATAAACCCCTACGTCACAAGATGGGTTGACAACTGGCTTACAGACAGAACTCGCACTGTAAGGACAGCGGGCTCCAGGTCCGACTCTAAACCAGTCACAAGTCGTGTCCCGCAAGGCTCAGTCCTGGGACCCCTACTGCTTGGCATATACTTCTCAGAAGTACAGGCAAACACAGGAGGACTATGGCTAACCAAGTTTGCAGATGACTGCAAACTGGGAGCCATAACTGGCTCTCCGGCTGACACGGACATCCTTCAAAAGGGCCTTACTGAGACGGACACCTGGTGTCAAAGTCACGGCCTCAAGCTAAATGCCAAAAAATGCATAGTCATCCCGTTTGGGGAAAAACAAAACACCCACGAATTACCACATAGGTGGCAGCCTCCTTAATACAGAAGAGGTAATAAGAGATCTGGGGACCCAGGTAGATAGTAATCTCTCCTTTGACAATCATATTGCCAACGTAGTTAGGAAATCCTTCTATGTGGCCCATCTAATTACTAAAGGGTTCACATCTAGAAATAAAGAGGTTATAGTGCCCCTCTACTCGTCACTCATTAGACCCATCATAGAGTACAATGCCCCATTTGGGACGTACCTCACAAGACACTTCCAACAGCTGGAAAGACCACAAAAGTACCTCACCAAGAGGATAACTGATCTCAAACATATGTCCTATGCAGCCAGACTGAAAGAACTCCGGCTGTACTCAGTGGCATATCGCTTACTCAGAGGTGATCTCTGCCTGACTTACAAAGCCATGTCCAATTCAGAATTGATGGACATGCTCCACTAAAGAAATCCAAGTCACTGCGGGCCACGTGCTCTAGTGAGCCACAACAATAAATAAAACATGCTGCAGGGATAGATTCCTGTCACAGAGACTCCCCATGCTTTGGAACAAAATTCCAAATTACATCAGGCAGAACCCCTCACTAACACTCTTCAACTGAAACCTTGACGAGTGGATGGGTAACAGAAAATACACTCCTGGGATCACTTCATTGGCGCTGCTTGACAGAGGATCAGTTAATTAATCAATGGGGTGGCAAAAGCTGACACACTCTGGCTAGGCTTATAAATGCCCTCGGGCAGATATCCTAGTACATACCTATGAACCTATAATGATTTACCACTAATTTACTAGAAAACCACAATTTTGTGAAAAATAGACCAAAAACATGAGGCCAAAATCTGGACATTCTGTGAAAATCTGTACAGTTGACAGGTATGGATATATGCAAAGAGAGAATACCACTTATGTAGTATGACTAAATACTTACTGTATAAACCACTTTTTATACACATCTTAAAATTCCATGTTATTCTGTTACATACAAATTCTGTTGTTGTTCTTTCGGCTTTTCCTGGTTATGGGTTGCCACAGCGGAACTCCGGTCCGCTAATGATTGGCAGTAGATTTTTTTTACAGGTGCCGAGATGCCAGCTCGACGCCCAACTTTCAACGAAGGCATGCCCATTCTACGCATGTCTTTCGAATGTCCCTCGACCACGGGGAGGACATGCAGACTCCAGCCGTGAATCGAACAGGAGAACCTCTTGCTGTGAGGCAGCAACGCTACCACTGCACCACCATACCACTGCGGCTATGTTGCATACAAATTCTACGTAATCTAAATTATTAGGTTTCAATAGGAAAAATAGATGATGTCAAGTATTTACTTCCACTGCAGTCTCAACTAGTCTAAAACAGTTAAGAACAATGAAGAAATAATATAAGTATTAACACCTGGAAGGCTTAGTCCACCTTTGTCTCAAGATCTTACTATGATTTATAAAAATAAGTTATGTACCTACCATAACGTTCCATGTTAGTTGTCTTCATCTTGCCTTCCTTCTTGCTGTTTGGGTTTGGAGCCGATCCACGGCTCCGACTCGGCCATCTTCTATAGCTTAAGAGCTGTTTACTGGCTCAAGGCTACCCCTTATCCCAGAATGCCCAGCGTCAGCTACCCAGATCTTGTTTGTGATAGCGCACACTAGACATAAGTAGAGCAACAGTTACCTAAAAACTGGTTGTCCAATACACCTAAACAAGGAAAGAGTCATAAATTACCTGGCATGTGAAGTAATAAAAGATACTCAGCCAGTGAAAACAAAAAGGAACTCCTCTCAATCCTCTAGGAAGTGGGAAGGAGGGAGGGACGCAAGAAGGAAGGCGAGATGAAAACAACTAACATGGAACGTTATGGTAGGTACATAACTTCTTTATGTTAACTTGTCCATCTCGCATTCATTCTTGCTGTTTGGGACAGCGTCCCTAGCACCTAAAATCCCGGGTGGCTCATTGGAACAGACTCTTCAGAACAGTAGAACCAAAGGAAGCTCTGCTCCGGGAGACCATATCCACCTTGTAATGAGAGATAAAAGTGTGAGGGTTTGCCCAAGTGGCAGCTGCACAGACTGAGTCTATGGGCAACCTAGACTGAAAGGCTACAGAGGTGGCTAATGCTCTAGTAGAATGACTTTTTGGTTTAGCTGGTAGCTCTTTACTTCGTAACTGATAAATAAAGGCAATAGTATCAGATAACCATCTGGATAAGGTCACCTTAGAAACTGGAAGGCCTTGTTTGTTGAAAGCATAAGAAAGAAATAACTGGTCTGACTTTCTTAGTTCCTTAGTTCTATGGAGGTAAAAACGCAATTGTCTGTGCACATCCAAATGGTGGAGCTTGTATTCTGCCTTGTTGCTGTGACTGGGAAAGAAAACTGGGAGATCTATGGATTGATTTAAATTGTTCTCTGAGCAGACTTTAGGAATAAAGGATGGAATGGTCCTCAGAGAAACTCTGTCCTTGTGAAACACCAGGTAAGGAGGACGAACATATAGTGCTTGAAGTTCTGAGACACGTCTAGCTGAAGTGATAGCAACCAGAAAAAATGTCTTCCAAGAAAAAAATTTTAAGGAACATGATGCTGCCGGGTTCAAAGGGAGGCAAAATTAAGGAAGCTAAAACTACATTGAGATCCCAAGGAGGAGGAGGATGTCTAACTTGGGGTCTAAGAAGAGATGTTCCTCTCATAAAGGCCTTGCAGAGTTTATGAGACATGTTAGAATTAAACATACCGATATGAAAATTAGAAATGGCAGCTAACTGTACTCTAATGGTAGCGGAAGCCGCACCAGACTGAAAGAGTTGTGCTAGAAATTCAAGAATTTCATGGACTGGGGCTGAGAAAGGATCCACATTTCTAGATTCTGCCCAGTAAGAAAACCGTTTCCATTTACTAGAATACGTTTTCCGCGTAGTAGACTTATGTGAGGAAACAACAATATCACGGACTGCTGGGGAGATACTGGAAAGAAAGCATGGCTAAGGTTGGAAGTAGAGTAAGCAAGCTGTGAGCTGGAGAGTTTTAAGGGATTGGTGGAACCCACCTGATTGATGAATCAGAAGATCTGGAACCGGGTCCAGAATCCACGGTTGATCCAGAAGGTGGAGGTGCAGGAATGGGAACCATACCTGTCGAGGCCAATATGGGGCAATGAGGATAATTTTGCAACCCAAAGAATTTTCTTTCTGTACGAGTCTTGGTATTAGGGGAAAAGGGGGAAAAGCATAAAGGAGTCCTTGACGCCAATCGTGGACCAGAGCATCTCTGGTATATGACCTGGAAGAGGAAGTAGGGAGAAGTAGCTACTGCATTTGTTGGTTGAGAGGAGTAGCAAATAGGTTGCAGCAAGGCTGTCCCCATTTGCAGAAGATACGATCCGCAACTTCCTCATTCAAAGACCACTCGTGAGGCATGAGGACAGCTCTGCTGAGCCTGTCCGCTATGACTTTGGATTTCCCACAGATGTGCGTTGCTATCAGAAAATGTTGTGAGGAAATCGCCCATTACCACAGTCTGAGTGCTTCTCGACACAAGGGGTAAGACCTGGTCCCGGCCTGTTTGTTTATGTACCACACCACTGACATGTCCGTTTGGATTGCAATGGTCCCGGAAGGAAGAGAGTCTTGAAGGGCTTGCAACGCTAGGAGCACCGCTCTCATTTCTAGGACACTGACATTCAGATGGTACTCACGGGGTTGCCAAGTGCCTTGGACTGCCCTGCCTAGATAATGCCCCCCCCCACCCTATCAGGGAGGCATCCGTGGTCACTGTGGCTACTGGAGGGGGTAGTATGAAAGGACTTCCCTGAATTACTAGTGGGGAGACCATCCACCAAGAAAAGGTGCCTTTTGCATGTTTCTGTGATCAGGATCATGTGAGACATGGGTAGCTCCTGGAAAGACCACTGCATGAAAAGAAGCCACTGAAGGATTCTCATGTGGAAATGCACTAATGGGACAAGAAGAATGGCAACTGCCATGGAGCCTAGAGCCTGGAGGACATATTTGACTTGAATCCTTTTGCTCTGCATTAGAATAGACACTTGTTGATGAATAGTGGAAACTCTTTCCTGTGGTAATCTTGCAAACATTTCTTTTGTGTTTAATTCTGCTCCTATGCATGTGATAGACTGACATGGCAACAAAGCAAATTTTTCGAAATTTACTGTAATGCCTAGTTGAGTGCATGATGTGATTGTATAATCCCGTGCCTCAGAGTTGATGCCTGGTGGTGGCAGTCAGGAACCAGTAGTCTAGATAGGGAAACACCTGGAATCCTTGACGCTTCAGGTGAGCCGTGACTACTGCCATACACTTGGTGAACACCCTGGGGGCTGAGGTGAGACCAAAGGGCAGAGCTCTGAACTGGTAATGACTGGCCCCTACCCAGAAGAAAAGAAATCTCCTGGAGCGTCTGTCCATCTTGATATGGTAGTACACGTCCTGAAGATCTATCGAGCACATCCAATTGTCCTGACCCAGAAAAGAGAAAATGGACTGCAGTGTCACCATGCACAACTTCTCTTTTTGTACAGATTTGTTCAATCTGCTGAGATCCAGTATTGGTCCTCCAGTCCCCTGTTTTTTTTGGTACTAAAAAGAATCTTGAGTAAGTTCCGGATCCTAGTTGGTCTGCGCGGACTTCTTGAATGGCTCTTTTTTCTAGCAGTCTTGAAACTTCTGTGACTGCTTGATCCCTTAGATTGGGTGGGACATCTAGGATGGGCTTTTTTGATTGTATGGGGGATTGATGAAAGGAAATTTTGTAACCTCGGGATATAATGGAGAGTAACCATCCGTCTCTTGTTATATTTTGCCAGGCTTTTGGGTACAGCGAAAGTCTTCCCCCGACTGCCTCCAGAGGTGAGCAGTCGGGCAACCCTTCAGGGATGCTGGAAGGGCTTGGCAGCGAAGATTTCTCTGTCACCCTGGTTTTGTGGTCCCCCTCTGCCACGAGGGCGGCATCTGTTATTGTTGTTTCCCCCTCTGCCCCTGGGGGAAAAAAATCACCACGTGTGTCAGGCAAGGGTCCCTGGGATTTTCGGAACCACATCTTTCCACTCTTCTGACCCTTGAGATAAGGTCTGGAAGGGGTGGAAAAACAGACTCCCAATGCAGAGAGAGTCTTTCCTTCCTGCTCACACCTGGTCAACGTGTCTTTCATCTGAGGCCCAAAGAGAAAGGAGCCATCAAAGGGAGTATTGGTGAAGGACGCTCGAAAGGGTTCTGCAAACTGACACAGCCGCATCCAAGCATGTCTCCTGAGAGCCACTTCTGCTCCTGCGGCTCTGCTCGCTCCATCGACTGCATATGCAGCTGCTGCTTCCACCATGGAATCAACGGGCACACCTTTGGAGAGGGATTGTTTGTCCTGGGGGGGCTGTAATAAATTTGTTTGGTCTCCTCGGAGTAGGTTCCACAGAATCTGGAGCTGACCAAGCCTTTCAAGCCACTACAGACATGAGTGGATCGAAAGGAGGAGATACCCAGGAGGTGGAAGGTCGGAAACCGAATGCGTCCAGGTATACAGACTCGTCCTTGGTAGTCCTTTCTCTGTCTAAGCATTTCAAGGATGTCCGAAAAGGAAACATCTTCAGAGGGGGACCCTTCCAATTCATCCATGTCTGTATCTGAGGTGACAGACTCAGGGGACTCTATGTGCTTCCTCTTGCACTTCTTCCGGGGAGGCTCTTCCGAGTGATGAGAGGAGGCTTCGGGAAGAAGAGGGATCACCCAATGGGGTGTCCTGTGGAATAGGTTCCCTATGCTTGCGGTCTGGAGGAGGAGTAGAGGTTGGAACAGACACCACAGGGGGAGGAGCCGATGGAGCTGGCAGTAGAGCTGTTTCGGGGGACAGCACACTCCACATGACCTCAAAGGCGTCCCGACCTCTAGGCAGAGAAACCTCCAGCTCCGAAGAAACAGGAGTCCTTCTCCGCGTCGAAGGTGACAGCTCCGAGGCCGATGTTGGAGCCGAGCTCACATGCACCGAAGCTCCGAGGGGGAGAATGGGGTCAGAGAAGGGTCCGATGCCACTCCCCCCCTCAGAGCAGACGAGAGAGCCCCGGCAGCCAGATCCCTTGATAGAAGGTACAATCGAGGTAATCGGGGTCGATGTCGGAACCGAAGGAGAGATGATGATCGGCGCCAACGGTTCTACTACCTGCGGATCCATAGTCTCTGGCTCCGAGCTAAAAGTAGTCGGAGGAGGAACAGAAATAGAGGCGGTTGGAGCCGATACCTGTTGAGGTGGGCTGGACAGTAATTTTGCCAGTGCCTGTGACTTAAGCAACCTACTTACTACTCTCTCCACATCATGATCTGATAATCTAGAGGGTCGAGAGGAGTGGAAAGAATGATGGCTACGTTCACTCTGTAACAAGGGTGACTGAGGTGCCGAGTGGATGGACTCCAAGGACGGAGACCTCAGTCTCTTATGGCTCCGAGATGGCTTTGAAATAGCAGATGGAGCTGACGGAGGAGTTGCCTTGTCGGTGCCAGCCGGCACCGACATACTTGGTTGGTCAAGTAAAGGAGTCAGCTCCGAATGTGGAGCTGACGGCTTGACAGGTTTAGGGGATTTTGCTGGCTGAGTATGTTTAGCCGGAGAATCCTGAGGCTTCAATAATCCCCAAAGGATTCATTTGTTTTTGCGCTCCTGCAGGACCCTTGGACTAAAAGTGTGACATATAGAATAGGAGTCCTGCAGGTGAACAGCGCTCAAACAATAAACACAACTAGTGAGCCCATCTGTCAGAGACATTTTCTGACAGCACGAGTCACACTTTTTGAAGCCAGATACCTTTGTATCTTTAGACATTTTCCTAACAAAAACCACAACAATAAGAAAATGCTATACTACAAAACCAAGAAACAAACTAGTTTTTCTTTTTTTCTAAACAGTTAAGCAACAGAAAGGAGAGTCTCTAATTTAAACGGCTATACTAAGGGGGGGGGGGGAGAGAACTCTCTAATTTAAACAAGTTCAGGGGAAAAAGAAGACCTGCGAGTTATGGAGTGACAGCCAACAAAGCTACAACACACAAGAAAGGATAAAGTAATATATCTACACAAAAGCTTGATAAAAAACTTGACAAATTTTTAAGAACAAACAATTATAATAGAAAAAAACTATACTAAGCCTGAGCCAGTAATGAAGCAACCTCGTAGCTGAAGCAGCAAACGAGATCTGGGTAGCTGATGCTGGGCATTCTGGGATAACAGGTAGAGTCGAGCCAGTAAACAGTTCTCGATCTATAGAAGATGGCCGAGTCGGAGCAGAGGATCGGCTCTGAACCCAAACAGCAAGAACGAAGGCGAGATGGACAACTTAACATATGCTGTTCTTGGTTTAGATGAAAACCAAAGAAAAGATGATTAAAATATTTACTTTATTGATTTTTGGTCTGGAATTATGTCACTTGTAGTATATACAAAATTTTATGTAATATTTTTATTAAAAAATAATCAAAAATGAAGACCACTTTATTCCATTTATTACTATAACTAGCCATTTCTTCTGGGATGCCAAAGTCATCATTTTATGTCTGCTGAAATCCAGATTCCTAGCTACTGTATTTCTAACTTATCCCAATCAAATTTACACTTCTTTTTTTAGTTAGTTAATATTTTGATGTACTAGAATGATTTGCTTTATTTTAATTAAATTTACTGTAATATTAACATAAACTTTGCTTAAACCCAGCAATAACAGCAATGAAATTGTACCTCCCACACACAACATTCTACATAAAGACAGGATATCCAAAAGAGGTGGAGGAGTAGCTATCTTATTCAAAGACCACCTACTGATTAATTGTATACAGGTAAGCATACCCAACTTGGACAATGCAGAGCTTATCTGCGCCAGATTGACACTTAACCCCAAAAAACAAATTAACATCATAGGTGGCTATATCTCACTTGGGAACAATATTCCCACACTAGAAAGTATACTAGACTTGGTCTCTTATTCCCTCCCACAGGAAACAATCCTGATGGGTAACTTCAGTGTTTATTGACAACTGTTCCTCTCAGAACCCAACTTCACACATTAACCTACACTGGTTCACCCAGCTTATCACATCCCCTACAAGGACTGACAAATCCTCCAAACGGCACACTATCTTGGAATGGATTTTAGTCAACAACCCATCCCTGTCCACACAATCAGGCTGCCTCCCTGATGGTCTGAATGACCATATGCCAACCTTTCTGCTAAGAACCCATACTCACCATACCAACCAAACAACCTACCGTATAATTAGAAGTAAAAATAACTTCAACCCAAACAGGTCATCTCCAATCTGAATAGCTGCAATTGGGAATTTCTCAGACAGCTACCCCTTGAAGACACAGTCAACTACTTCAACACCACTTTCCTAGCGATAGTAAACGTCCACGTACCCTCTAGAACAATCAGAGTTAAATTTAATTATGCACCCTGGCTTACTAAAGAATGCAGATCCTTACTCAAGGCTAAAGATGAGGCTTGGGAACAACTCAACAAACACAAAACCCATATAACAAGACAAACATTCCCAAAACTGCGAAATAAAGCTAAGAAATTAGTAAAGTCTCATAAAAATCAACTACTACCACAACATCCAGAATAAACACCTTAACCCTCAGAAATTATGGGCAGCAATTAATAATGTACTTCTACCATGCAAACCGGCTGCACCTACCCCATCAACCAACAATTCTGGTAGTATAGCAACCCAGTTCAATAAATACTTTACTGAAACCATAAAAACCCTAGCTAATTCTCAAACTACCACCAGCAACCCTACCCCATCCACAACCCAACACTGCACCAATTCCCAAAACAGCAAAAGAAACTTTACATTCCACCCAGTGTCTGCTGACACCATATAAAACCTACTACAAAAACTGAAAGCAACTACGTTAGCCATTGGTAACCTCCCAGTAGATTTTCCACAAATTGCAGCAGATGCTATAGCAGATCCAGGAGCCATACTCAAACAGGTCACTGACAGCCTCGTTCCTAATATTTGGGAATTTTCCACATTATACCTTTACACAAGGGTGGGAACTCCACCGAACTAATTATAGGCCAACAGCCATCCTGTCCCCCGTATCTAAAATACTAGAGAGGACTATACACACCCAACTAATGCCCTACTTCCACAAACTACTATCAAACTTTCAACATAACTTCCGCCCCTCTCACAGCACTACTACAGCCCTCATGTCATTCACAAATATAGTGAACCACTATAGAAATAATGCACAATTTGTATCTGCCATATTTTTAGATCTGTCTAAAAGACTTCTGACATGGTCAATCACAACAAACTCATCATCAGCATCCTCTCCACCCTAAATCTCAGTAACTCCATTATCACATGGTTCAATAGCTACCTATCAGGACAACAGCAAGCCGTTCAGTGGCAACACCAACTTTCCCCTCTTCTCCCTGTTACCCTACGGATTCCACAAGGCTCCATCCTTGGACTCCCTACTTTTCTCTCTCTCCACCAACCAGCTCCACACCACCACACCACATGCCAAAGTCATACAATATGCAGATGACTCTTAATATGCACAGCCTCCTACCTACATGACCTCCACACCATAATCCAAGAATCCTTTCTATCCATTGAATCATGGCTCACCAACTCTCAACTCATACTAAACTCCACCAAACCAAAGCTCCTTCTCTTCTGTCCAACAAAATCCACCTAATCTTTCCAACCTTTCATTATCCTATGCAAAAATAAAACTATCACCCCACTCAACTCATACCAACTGCTAGGCATAGAAATTAACCTGAAGTTCGATATACATATAGCACAAACCATTAAGAAGGTCCACAAGAAACTAGGTCTTCTGTACAGAAACAAACAATTCCTAACAAGACACACAAAAGCTACTATCGCTCGCACACATCTCTTATCTTCCCTCCCCAATCCTAACCAACCTCCGCAAAACTGAACTAACCAAACTTGAATCTTGTTGCAATAAAATTGTCAAGTTTGACACTGGTGCCTCTCTTACAGGACACACCACTGTTCAGCTCTAAAACAGCTAGAATGGCTAGAACTTCCTCAAATGCTACACTTTAATCAGTTAACCTTTGCCCACAAAATACTGCATTAACCAGACAAAACTCCTGCCTTCCAAAAACTATTACTACCATACATCACTTCTAGACCCCTCTGCTCCAATAACAAATTCCTGATAGTCACCACCAAAGCAAAAAATACAGCTGGGGAATCACTTCTTGCAAGCTACATTCCCAAAATATGGAATCAACTGCCTACCCATATTACTTCCTGCTGCTCTATAACACAGTTTAGAAAACAGCTAAAATCACATTTGAAACACACCTGGCTCTGTTCTTGCAACTGTCCTGGATAGCCCACCAAATGTATAACTCAATCTTTGCAGTCCCCTCTCATCCTACCAATGCATCTGTCCTGAATTAACTCTCATCAGTCTCGGTCTCTTTTTCTCATGTATGATGAATTACCTATGTGCTTACTCTTGTTGGATGGGCAGTATCAACATTACCCCTCTATGTATTACATTTATCTTCCTGTAACTGTCATTTTATGTGTGTATGCTTTTTTTTTTTTTTTTTTTACACTGTTCGTATTTGGAACTTAAGTTTTTTTTTGTAAATTTTGTTCTAAACCAGCTAGCTCCCTCAAACTTACCTGCAACAGAAGACCTGGCCACTAGGTGGCACCCTTATCCCAGCCTCTACCTCCTGCTTACCCTCTGTTTTTCTTGTTTCATTACCTTAACATTTCTGAAGTCCCAGACCTGCTCTTAATTTTCTCTCTTCACCCTTTACAACTGTCTACAACTACCTATTCCATCATAGACTCCTTACTTATCTCTGCTCTTACCCACTCCTGACTTACTTAACTTACCTTCAGTATCCAGCTTTGCTGATTGTTTCTTCTGTAGCTGCTTCACTACCTGTCTCTAGCTCCAGAACTTAGCCCCTTCAAACCCCTCCACTGCCTGTCATCTCCCTGTCCCTTGATTCCCTATCTGTCTTAGCCCTTGGCCCCTATCTGTCTCAGCCCTCACCATTCCTACTTACCTTGTATTCTAAAACCCATTGCTCTTCCTTCAAACCGACCAATAACCTTCTTAAATGTGGATCGTCTCTTGCCCCTCCTAGCTGTACCTGTCCTTCACCTTCTCCCCTCCCTGTCTTTATCCTCTGGAATCCCATAAATACCCTGGGTCCTGTGTGGCGCCATCTTTAATATCTTGGAAAAGCATTGGCTGCTGTCTGCTCCTGTCCCAGCGTCTTTTGCCTTACGTATGTAGCGTTTGCTTGATGTTATTTGTATTCCCTAAAGCAGGATTGTTACAGTATTAACTGTGTGCCTCATAGGTGTAATACTTTTTGTTGCTTGTTTTGTAGACCTGTAACAGCTACTTAGTATCTCGCCACCCATGTGGAGCCATTTCTGAGCGTGCTTGAACTCAATTGTTTGTTTTAAGCCCGTAAATGGCTTTTTTAGTACTACGCCACCCAAGTGAAGATACTCCGAGTGTGTTGTAGCTTAATCTGTCTAGCTGTTCTCTACATGCTACAATTAGATGTGACTTAGCTTAATCACATGTCTAGCTGATCTCCAAATGCTGTAATTAGATGTATCCACTAATAGTCTTTACTTTGTTGTAAACAGTTCCGCATACCCTGCTTATTTTTTGCAAAGAACTGCTGTATTTGTAATTTGATATCCTCATTCTACAATTCTAAGCGTTCTCCAGCTATGTAAAGTTCCAGGTGCTTAATTCGCTAATATGTGCAATATCCTTCTGTTTTATCTTTATAACAGCACAGGGGTCTTGGAGTATGTACTGATTCAACCACTGTTGAATACGGAGACATTATATCTGTAGCCTGCATTACCGACATTTAGATCGTTCAGACAAGAACGACTATTTTGTATATTTGTTACCCACTTGGTGTAATCTTTTAGCGGTCTCTAGCTCTGTAGAATCCCAGGTGTTTAAGCGCTATCATGGGCATACTGGAGTTGCTCATGCTGTAACACTGGGTTTTGTTACCCACTCTGTGCAAAATTGTTTCCCTTGCTCCATAGAGTCCCAGGAGCTTTATCGCTACAACGAACATACTCGTGTAGCTGTCCCGGTTGACTGCTGCATACCACTACTTCATGTGTAGCTCTAGTACCATAATTAAAGTCTGTTACCCACATTGTGCAACTTTAGCATTTCTCTAGCTCTGTAGAGTCCCAGGAGCTGAATCGCTAACACGAGCATACTTGAGTAGCTGTCCTGGTTGTCTGCTGCATACTACTTCTCCATGAGTAGCTTATATAGCTGTATTAAGATTTTTTACCCACACTGTGCACCTTTAAGCTTTGCTCTAGCTCTGAAGAGTTCCAAGAGCTTAATCGCTAATGAGGGCATACTCGGGTTGCAGCTTTAAGCGCTTCTCTAGCTCTGAAGGGTCCCAGGAGCTTATCGCAAACTCAAGCATTCTCGAATAGCTGTCCCTGTTAACTGCTGCATTCTACTACTCCATTGAGTGAGGCATGTAAAACTAGTTGTATTCTCCTAGGTATTTTTTCCTACTTGGTCAAACTGTTTTTGTGCACATTCCTTCATTAGTTGGGTCAAGGCCTGCCTGCTACCTGCCCTAGCTCATACATGGGATCATATTGTGTAAACTGTACTGTTTTCCTATGGTAGTTTTTCTTACAGATAGCTATACAATTATTTATATACATCACAGGCTGAAATATAGCTTATACCTCAAATGAGGATGATAGTCCTACTGAACCTACAAACAGTGTCCTGCTACAATATTGATTTACAGAACTGTTGGTTTAAATGCATTACCTATTGCTGCTACTAATAAGGGAATGTTTATATGCTTACTATATCTTTTATGTCTTTGTGAAAGTTTTTGTGTAATAGTGCCATAACTACCTTGCCATGTGCTAACTCTTGTTTCTCTACACCATTTTGTCTCTCTCCCTTCAGTACCATGCTCTCCTTGTGCTTTTCCTGCACTAGTCTCTAAGAACCTACCTATCTGGTGGAAAAGAACCCTATCCAAATCCCTGCCGTTTCATCTCACACCCTTAATTCCCTGCACCCTCTCTCAAGGAAACAAGAAAGTATGTTGTTTAATTCCTGCCAGTAAAATTTTAAACAACTGTACTATTGCTTTAGAGGTTCAAAAGCATGCTCCAAGCCAGGACAGCCAGCAGCCTCTACCCCCTCTCTTATCTACCCTATTACCTACTTACCTCCTATCCTTCGTAACCCCTTTTACTTGCAGTCACCCCTTCCCCAGTTCTAAACCAGCTAGCTCCCTCTCAAACTTACCTGCAATAGAAGACCTGGCCACTAGGTGGCACCCTTATCTCAGCCTCTACCTCCTGCTTACCCCCTGTTTTTCTTGTTTCATTACCTTAACATTTTTGAAGTCCCAGACCTGCTCTTAATTCTCTCTCTTCACCCTTTACTACAACTGTCTACAACTACCTATTCCATCACAGACTCCTTACTTATCTCTGCTCTTACCCACTCCTGACTTACCTAACTTCCCTTCAGTATCCAGCTTTGCTGATAGTTTCTTCTCTAGCTGCTTCACTACCTGTCTCAACCCGCTCCGTTCGCCCTGTGGGCTCACTCCGCTCCCCTACCCCCATTTCCCACCCACCCACCCCCAGGGCTCCTACTCTTATACTACTTAACAACACCCTCTCCCCTTCCCATCACTCTCAGAGAACCTTACCATTGGCCCTCATACTCCTATTCATCCTTCCCTAACCACTCCCTATCTCTCCAACCACATCCTCCAATTCTCCCTATCCACACCTACTTTACTCCCACACCTACAAGACACCGAACAACTAATCCATCCAAATGTATAAACTATCCACCCCAGCACACTTACAGCTGTTACTTCTACTAATTTTTCTACCACCTTTAACTTTAACCTACATACTTACCTCCTATGAACACTCATTATTATCCACACCTTCATTACCCCAATAAGCTAACTACCTCTCCTTCCCTACCGATCCTCTCTAACCATGTAAACATAACATCTGCACCCAGCAATCTACTGGCAAAATTTCAAAGAATACTCCACAGATGTAACACTCTCAATCCCAGAAAATCTCCACACCTATACAGCAGATTCCCAAATCCAACCTTTCTAATACAACTCCTCTCATTAAAAGATGGAGACATTCACCCAAATCCAGGCCCAACAACAGTTCCTACTATACAACTCCATAATTCCAATCAATCCAACATTCATTCCCTTACTCAACCACCAAACTCACTCTTTATAGCTCAACTCAATATATGTAGCATTAATAACAAAGTCTCACAACTCCATGCTCTCTTGGAAGTCTACTCCTTTGACATTTTTTAACAGAAACCTGGTTAAAACCTGTAACTAAAGACAATGAAATCATCCCACCCGGATACAATATATTTAGACTTGACCGTGCAGCCAAGAAGGGTGGGGGAATAGCTATCCTATTTAAATCAGGGTTACAGATTACCACATATGACTTTACACCACCTGAGAATTCTACTGCAGAAATTCTTATTTCCAAACTTCAACTCAACACTTTCAAATCCATCTATATTATCCATATCTATCTACCTCCTGGCAATAACAATGCCACCATAAAAGATATCCTCTGCTGGCTATCTCAAAACGTGCCCCAAGTAACCATAATCCTAAGCGATTTTAACAATGATTGGAATTGCTGTAGCAGTAGCCACCCTACCACCCACATTAACCTATTTGTTTTTTCTCAAACCATTACCTCCCCTACCAGAATAAACAAGCCTAATAAGAAAGTACCTTGGATTGGATTCTCATAAATAACCATCCCCATATATATGAATCTGGAACCCTCCCTGATGATGTAAGTGACCACTCACTTACCTACATCATCAGGCATAAGACCAATGCTTCCATTCCAACCACTTTCATGAATATTAGGTCCAAGAAAAACTTTAACCCTGATCTCTTTCAAAGTAAACTAAGTCCATGTGACTGGTCTCCCTTAAAATACCTCCCATTGGAGGAAGCTGTTAAATACTTCAATTCCAAATTCCTAGCCATACTAGATGACCATGCTCCAACCCGCTCTATTAGAATTAGAACTAAATCTGGCCCATGGCTTTCAAAAGAAACCAAACAAAAAATCCACCTCAGAAATAAATACTGGGCCCAATGGCGAATGACTAAAAACACTGTAGACCGACAAAACTTCAGACAGCTGAGAAATGACACTAAGAAAGCTATACTGTCTGATAAAAGAAATTACTATCTACCAGTTCCAGTGAACTAAACATAATAATCCACAAAAATTCTGGGCAAGTATTAACCAACTACTACACCCAGGTCAATCCATTACACCAAACCCACAAGGTACAGACCAGGAGAATCCCAAGCATATTGCCAATGCCTTCAATACCTTTTTCACTGAGGCCATTCAAACACTTGCCAGTCAGCTATCACCTAATAACTTAACTATACCTACCTCTAACACAACCCCACCCCCTCCATTTCTCTTCCAACCAGTCCCAACAACATATATTCTTATCCTTATTCAAAAACTGAAACCAGGCTCTCCTTCAGCAGACCAACTACCTGCTGAATATCTACAGAAATCAGCCAGATCCATAGCCTATCCCATTTCCATTCTGATTAATAGAACTATCAATGAAGGACACATCCCTAGCATCTGGAAAGTCTCCCATATTATCCCCCTTCATAAAGGCAGAAACTCTACTGAATTCTTCAACTACCGTCCCATAGCCCTACTTTCACCTTTGGCAAAAATTATGGAAAATGCATCCATAGACAATTGCTAGACCACCTAATCCAAAATAACTTACTTTCCAGCTGTCAACATGGTTTCAGACCTTCCCACAGCACTACTATTGCCCACTTTCCTTTACTGACTGTATTAACAAAAACCGTAACTACAATATGCTTTCCTCTGCACTGTTTATCGATCTGTCCAAGGCATCTGATATGGTTAATCACCAAATACTTATAAATATCCTCTAATCTCTGTCACTAGATGCACTCACGATAAAATGGTTCCAGTCCTATTTAGATAACAGACAACAGGCGGTGCTTTGGCACAACTTTCTATCTACCCACCTGCCTGCTAACCTTGGCGTCCCTCAAGGGTCCATATTAGAACCCCTTCTTTTCTCCATATTTATCAATGACCTTCATCTAGCAATCCCCTCAAGCTACATGCATACAATACGCAGACGATTCCACACTTATATGCACAGCCACATCCACTTCCAAACTTCACTCCCTTACCCAAAAGGTATTTAATACAGTAGAAAAATGGTTTACACAGCATTGCCTCCTCTTGAACCCCCAAAAAACGAAGCTTCTCCTTTTTAATCCTACTCGTAAGTCCTCCTCAACAGATTTCTCAGTTACATCCACTAATGGTACTCTTATATCACCAGATCCAACTACCAAACTACTTGGTATCACCATAGACAACAACCTTAACTTGGACATCCATATCAACAATACTAAAAAAACTGTTAACAAAAAACTCGTCTCTCTCTACAGGATCAAACTCTTCCTTTCACCAACAGCCAGAACTATTGATCACACTCCTCTAATCTCTACACTCCTCTATACCTCACCCATATATACTAATCTATCTAAAAATAACCTCACCAAAATGGAAATCTCCTACAATAACATTGCCAGATTTGCTACAGGCAATCCATTTAGAACCCACCATTGTTATAATCTTAAGCAGCTAGGATGGCTTGAACTTCAGAATCTGCTTAAATTCCACCAACTAACCACTGCCCATAAGACTCTCTACCAACCTTCCAGTACTCCTATACTATCTACCCTCATCATCCCCTATAATAATCTGAAATCCTTGTGCTCATCACATAAATTGCTTGTAAATACCTCACTCTAATAACAGGGCTGGGGATTCTCTTTTCACTAATACTGTTGAAAACTCCTGGAACCTTCTCCCCAGTGAACTTTCTTCAGTTTCCTCTACATCACTTTTCAAAAACAGACAAACTTTTCACACACTGGTTATGCCCCTGTATTAAACCTGACTAATCATCTTTCTCTTCAAACTAGGCACTGCTTACCCTTTACTTCTCAATAACAAGTTACTGTAATACTGTTGAAAAATCCTGGAACCTTCTCCCCAGTGAACTTTCTTCAGTTTCCTCTACATCACTTTTCAAAAACAGACAAACTTTTCACACACTGGTTATGCCCCTGTATTAAACCTGACTAATCATCTTTCTCTTCAAACTTGGCACTGCTTACCCTTTACTTCTCAATAACAAGTTCTACTTTCCTTATTAACCACAATACCATTTCCTATACCTAACCTTTTTTCATCCTCTGTGCTTACTTATAGTGTGACAACTCTTTAATATAATTATACAATAAGCTGCCTTTTTTGTTGTATTCTGTATTCTACCTGTAATTTGTACTGTATCTGCTTTTTGCACTATGAAGTGTTCTACCCTCTTTGATAATTTCTGTGTTAACCTGTAATGTTTAATGTAAATATAAATGTATTTTTTTTTTTTATCCTCGGAGCTCATCTCCCCAGGTTATAGTATGTATTCTACCTGCATTTTGTATTGTACCTGCATTTTGCACTGTGAGGTATACAGACCACTTTGATAATTCTGTGTTAGCCTGTAATGTTCATGGTAAATACAAATGTTTTTGTTATTTTTTGTTTTCCACGGAGCTTATCTCCCCGGGCCTCTACTGAAAATGGACATGTATCCAATTAGACTAGCCCGGTCAACAAATGTAAAATAAAATAATTAAAAATTTATTTTTTTAACTGGAGCTTTTCTCCCTGGACCTCCGCTGAAAAAGGACCTGTGTCTAGTCAGACTTTCCCAGTTAACAAATGTAAAATAAATAAATAAATAAAATTTAACTTTTGAAACTTCCTGAAAGAGCCAGAAGAAATCAATTGTTTATCATGAGCAATTTACATCACCTGCAATCAATATCTGGAAAAGCTGAATATGGATTGGTATTCTTCCGATCCAGAACCCTTCAATTTTTGATTAGATCCAGTTTCAGCAAAAGATTCTATAACTAAAGCAAACATTAAAAGTGATGGTAGGCAACCGTGTTTAGCACCTTTGTTTATATAAATAACTTGAAAAAATAGTCCCCCTATTTTAATGTATGCTTTTGATTCAAATATAAACCTTTTATTATATCTATAAAGTCTCATGGGAAACCAAAACGGCATAAAGTTTTGAATAAGAATTTCTAACCAACTGTACTGAAGGCTTCTACAATATTAAGACAAGTTTAATAATGTAATTATTCTTTACATTATCATGTGCTAGTCTATTAAGTATGAATCTAATTTTTTCCTTATGAATTAGAATTTCTAATGTGGTATTAATTATATAAAATGTTTTAGATCAGTTCCATACAAAAATCTGCATGTAATATTGATATGGGTCTATATAAATGGATAAGATCGTTTTCTTTACTGTGTTAAAAATGGAAAAATCAAGGAGAACCTCCTGATGATGGAACCTACTTGGATGCTTAAATTAAGCAAAATAACTTATAAATTAAAGAAATGATGTAAGAAAGGAATAACTAGTAAGCTTCAGGAATGATGTTATTAAGTCCTGGAGATTTTCATAATTTGCTTTTTTTAATTGGAAATTTTATTTCTCCTACTATCATCTGTTCAATTACTTCAAGTATTTACTGGTCATTTATTTTTATATGGTCTTTTAATTATTTTCTGATGTCGGTTTCATTCTGAGTATCATTATTTATATTACTGATTTTATTTTGGTATTCATTAAATAATCTTAAAATCCTATACATACCTGGAGTATCCCTTCCCTGAAGTCAACTCTCAGTCTTAGTATAACTCCTCTTTGAAATTATTTTCCTCCAGTTAGCCAACTTATGCCACAAATCATTGTGTATGAATGCAGTGTTAGTTTCTCTAGTGCTATTTTGTGAAATAAAATGTCCTGGTAGCTTTTATTCAATTAATTTATTTATTAATTACTATTCTGTAACCAAGTAGGAGGGCTGGTCTGAAGACCCTTTTTAGCCATGACTAAGGAGGACAGCTGAAGAAACAAGTATACTCATAGACGAACAGAATTATATATCACAACAAAGTTTTCATTCTTAAGTACAGAGTACACACAGAATAGTAAGAGATGCAGACATTTAGAAGCAACGGACTTGCAATACAATAACTTTCAAGGTATAGTATGGAAGCAGGACAATTTGACCCCAGTGCAATTGGATACACTTTCATATTAAAATTCACATTTCTTGCCTATAAGAACATTTACTGGACAGTTTGACCCCAAACTATTTGACCCTAATTAAATTTAATAGCATTTTAATGCTTAATATTTTAATTAAGAATTTTAGATAGGAACTGAAAATATTTACCATTTGAATATGTAAATGTTAATTCATTTAAAATATTTAATATCTAAATATAATTTAATTAACAATAGTTTTTAACATGTTAATGAAATCAATCATAAATTTTACACAGGAAATTAACATTAAAGTAGCGTATTTGAAGATTTACTCAGCATATCTCAATTTTTATTCAATTTTCTGCATTTAATTGTTATTAAAGCTGTTATTCTCCAGACCGTGTTCTGTTTTTTTTTTTTTTTTTTACTTTGCTAATGTGAGTTCTCAGACTATCAGGTTACAGACCAGTGATGAGAATAATATTTCGTTCTGTTTTATAACTGGATATTTTCTGCACATTTGTGTATGATTTGACAAATGTTTTTGCTATTCTTGAGTGTTATAAACTACTATAAAAGCCCTGTTAACTAGGTCCTAATAGCAGTATCAAACTGTATTCAAAGTGTTAGAGGTCTAGATATGGAATGTGTTAATGCAGGGGTCAAAAGGTCCCATTAAATCATTAAATTTAGGTTATATTGGGTAAAGACACAACGGTGATGTTAACCATTGTCTTTAAAGCATTTGCAGTCAGTTTCCTTATATAAGCATTTGAAGAAGGCCTTTTTGAAATCACTGACAAGACTTCAATTCCCTCAATTCAGATGGTTGTCTGTTCCATAGCGCAGAGCCAAGACTGAAGAAGATGTTCTCCAGTAGCAGTTTCATAAAGGTATCTGATTAATGACAAAGCAATCTCTGGAATTTTCTTGGGGAGTAAACATGTTCCTGAATGAGAAGTTTCCTCCTCAAAGGTGAGCAATAGCAACTGCTAAGAATTTTGCATATAAAAGCACCTACGAGACGCTTTGCATTTTCAGTTACGGAAAACTAGTTCAGCCTCTGAAGCAGATTACAGTGGTGGGATCCACAGTCAGCCAAGAGTACAAACCTGTAGATTTCAATCTCTGTGATCTGCAATTTTAGGGTATTCTGAGCTGAGTGTAACATGAAAAAGGACAGCCCATATTAGTGTTTAGGAAGCAAAACATTATCGGCTATAGCCATACAGGCAAAGCAGAGAAAAAGCAGCTGAGAAATTCTGTAGCAAAGTTTGAGCTGAGATAGGACTATGCTAGTGATTTTGCTTGTATGAGTTGAGAATGTCAGAAAAGGATCAACAGTTAGCCTTAGTTATTTGTATATATAAATGAGGAATAATGCTGTTGTGGTTATCTGCAATCTTAATGAGGGGCAGCTGCAGGACTTTTTGAGGTGACGAGAATAATGCAATGTTTTCTTGAGGTCAATTAGAAGGCAAATACATTCTGTACAACTGCACAATCTGGAAAGGACAGTCTAGCTTATTTTGTAATACTGAGGAGCATTTACTGGCATGAAACAGCAGGACGTCATCTGTGTACAGAACATGAAGAGAAAGCAGGTTATCTGGGAAATCTTTAATGGAATAATGAAACAGCCCGGGGCACAAAACTGAACCTTGGGGTACTTCAGAATATAGGGTGCCATGTGATATGGGGCTATTAAAGTGAACCAGAAATGTTCTATCCTCAAGAAAACTTTGGCACCAACTAATAGTGTTTCAGAGAAATTTAAATTTTTGCATTTTCATATGGATTGTGTTGTTGTTAACCATTTTAAAATGCCCTTCTCGTATCTACGAAAATACCAGCAGTGAAAAAAAACAGTGATATTACAACAGATGGAGTTTGTTGCCGTTAGTAGGGCTACAATAGTACTAAATGAATTTCTAAACCCATTTTTTTTATTTGGAAGAAATCCATACCAATTTAAATGCCTAAGCAATTATTTGTAGAGATTCTAAAAATGTAAGTCTTTGATCATTTTGTGTGAGTGAACCTCAGACATAGACATTATGATGGCATGCATTAAGGATGGTGGCACTATTCCTAAAGTTGTGGGTTGACTGTTAAGTGTAGGTTAAGGGTTTGGCAATTTTGTTTACTACTCTTTTAAGGAAGGTGGGATGTAGAAAGGTGAATTTAGGAGAGGATTGTTTGAAATCTTTTAGGAGACTGCTGGTTTCTTTCACTAATACCTCTCTAAAATGGAAAATAAATGCATATTCAGCTAATGGGTATGGAGTTTGATGAGAGAAATTTGAGGAGACTGCTGATAAGAAATAGAAATCTGAAAAGAATGAGTGATTTCCTGTACATTGCTAATTATAAAGTTTTTGTAATATTCAGGAAGGACAGGACAAGTCTCATATTTTAATGTTGATGGAGAGCATTTAGGCTTTAACTGACCCATTAGTTTTTCTTTTTTCCAAAACTGCTTGGTTGTATTACTTCTAAATGATTCCTGTCTTTACAATAAAGTTTTGATACAAGTCTAGAGTCCCACTATTTAAACTTTTTGTGACACTAAAATTTCATTTTAGTACTTATATGAATTTGAGAGTCCAATAACATGATTTCATTAACTTCTTTATGGTCATTAACTGACAAATTCCTTAACTGCCTTAGTTAAGTCTCATTAAAGCCTGTAAATTTAGTCATATGGTGGACTTCTTAAAAAAATGTGTCTGTCTTATATTTATTTGGTCACAGCACAAAACTGTGATCTGAAAGAGCAAGCAATAACATTTGTCATTTATTCGCTTTCTCTCAAATCCAAAAAAATATACATGTTCTATCAATTCTCGTCAGTGGTTCATGTACATAATAATGGGTAAGGATGAGCCTTTGCCTATATATTCAAATGTGTCTTTTATATTTAAATAATCTATCCAGGTTTTCAATGATTTACCTGAATCAGAGACCTTGTTTTACTTTAATGTCCCTGTCTTCTTTGGAAAAAAATGCAATTCAAATCTTCAATCTATTACTATCAAGCTACCTTTTAGGTTTCCCAGTACGAATTCTACGTGGTCCTTTTCTACTACAGCACCTATGCCTTGAATCTAATCAAAAATAGCCAGAGTACACTATTCATTTTGGTTCTCAAAATTAGCAACTGAAAGCATGCCTTTATTGTCAACAATTTCATAATTTTCAGCACAACAGATGCTTTCTTCCACAGAATAGTTAAGCATATCATTTTTTTCCCCCGAAGGTTGCTCCTGCTATCACCTTGTAATTTCTACTTAGCAAGTGTGTGCCTTTTCCTTTTAGATGCATTTTCCTAATAAAAATGGTTTCTCTTGTTTAAATTTAAAAATGTAAAAAAATGGCTTTGTTTTGTTGCCACTATTTAGTCCATCAATGTTTAATGATAGAAATTTTAGTGCAAGCATCTATTTTGAATACTGTGTAAGCTTAGATTTTTCAGTGAACATCAATAAAACTTATGGCAGTGTTAGATGATTACACTGCTGTATTTTTTGCATTATATAAGCAACAAACGTTGTTTCCCTTTTTAATTAATAGCCATGTTTACAAACATTGTCTATCAAACATGGATATTAGAAATACTAATCTAAGTAATAAACTGCTATTCCCCTAACAATCAAACTATCTAATCTAATATTAATTACATTAATTCATAAAATGACTATCATAGCTATCCAAATACACAAGCTATGTGATCTGAATGAACTTGACATTAACTTCTCAATAAAGTTGTTATATAAAACCTATAAATCTTATTTTAAGGCATGTTTAAACTTATTTTGCTGCAAGTGAGCATACTTGACTATACGGGTACAAGATGTATCAGATTCTCTGTCTGTTGATATACTGCACTTATTTAATTCTTGGTACAGCATGAGATTCTTAATATAGGACTAATAACCCCTTAAGTAACACTTTATGGTGTATCCAACTACATAAATCAGAGTAATTTTAGCCTCCATACTTATAAGAGAAAATGTTGCTGAATGCTAATCACTACAAGAATTTCTATGTTCTATTGGAAAATAAAATTAGTAATATCATTTTAAAACAATAAAATAAACTCCATATGTCAAGGCACAAAAAACAAAAGTTGATTATTAAAATCCCACGGAATGAAAGGTTGTTAAACATTTCTAACAACCTAGGAAATTATGTTATGATAATCAAGCACAGTTTATCCGATTACTTATATGTCAGCACTAAATAAGGACATAACACTAGAACTATCAAATTTTAATATGACACATGAAGTTTTTAAAAAATAAGACTACTAAATGCTCAGCTAGTTGACCAGATGATGCTCAGTGAAAGCACAATTATAAAGATTAAATTGATATTTAGTTAAAAAACAGTTTTTAATATGCATGAAATATTTAGCAGCCTCTAAAATAATAACTCTTGCTGCTCATGATTACAGACATATACCTTAAATTAAGATACTTTTTCTCTTTAGCTCATGGATCTGGCCTTGCCAGGAGCCTACATGAACCCTCCAATCTCACCGACCTTTCCTCTCTTCCCTTAACTCATTTTTCTCTTCCTCTCTAATAACTTATGGCTACTTTTCTTTGAATCTGCCTTTCTCACAATTTTAAGCAGCTCTTCTCAAGTAGTAGTATGACTACTATGTATCCACTACAACTAAATACAATGTAATTATGTATGTAGTTCATCAATTTGTGTAGATATTGTCACTCTAATAGCACACTGACTCCAGCCTGCCCTTATATAGAACATTCCATGCCTCATCTGTAAGACATACTGTGCACATTTGAAATTGCCACATCCTGTTAAATTGAGCTCATTCTACTTGTTTATTATGAATTGTTTTTGCTTAACTTTTGCGCTTATTCTATGTTTTACTTTTTACTATATTGTATAACTTACATGTTCTACAAATATTTATATGAAATGTCCTGGAGCTTTTCTCCTCAGGTATCCACTGAAAATGGGATTCTAGCTCAGTTGGACCAACATGGTTAACAAATGTCATATAAATAAATTGTTGAGTAACTAAGCCAGAAGACGCACACTTTATTTTATAACATATATATATATATATATATATATATATATATATATATACATATATATATATATACATATATATATATATATATATATATATATATATATATATATGTACAAAGTATTATATTAGTTATTAAAATAAGTAATTGTCACAGCATTACTTACATTTGCCATGGCAATGATTACTGAAGCTAAGAATTCTTTACCTTCTTTTTCATTACTGCTGTACAATTTTTGTTGTTGTTAACAACTGGTGTACATAGTAATCAAATATTGTGTATTGTTATGCTCCTTTTTGATTTTGTGCAAAGTTTCTTTCAAAGCCCATTATTTGTAAGTGAAACGTGTAAAGCAAAGTCCACATTATAAGAAAAATATAGCAGTATATGAAAAATTATTTATCATATACAGACATTTGCATCTTGGTACTTCATTTTACTAAAAAAGTTACTATTTCCTGATGAGCACTTGGTGAGCATGACATCAATGCACTTGATACCTAATTTTATATCTTTGCGTCTCCTCTCTAAAACAGTCACCTATCCAGGATGTTGTAGGACTAGAAAATCTAACTTTTACTCATAAAAAGTCTCAGTTTGAACAGCTGCAAAGGCAAAAATAAGTTGATTTGGCACATTCGAAATAAGCAAGAGGATACACATTAAGGCAACAGCTCCATTCAGGCTGAACCTGTCACACCAGCTCAAAATAGATGAAAGAAGGGCCCCATAAGTCAAAAGGGTTATCTAAACTCTTAAATGTCTCCTGACACTGCATCTTACTCTCCTTACATCATCAATGTCTACACACAAAAACATAGCAGACAGTAAAACAAATGTCAAATCCATTATCAAAGCCTACTGTTGATGCTGATTCTGAACCAATTACTCATGCTGACCCAATTTTCAAATCCAATATTCAAACTCATGGACACTAGAAAGAAATTAGCACAATGAATTTGTCTAACATCTAATTCAGAACAAACTGCACATATGCCCCACCCGTTGTGCAAGATTATATATACACACATATAGAGAGATACAGGCATACACACACATACATTTGAATGTACTTTCAGAGTAGAAGATAAACAACATGTTAAGATTTGTTACCGTAAACTCTTTAAATGTTGGATTTAAAAATAAAACTATCATGTGATAAAATCTTGCACGTACTACTAACTTTGCATAGTCCATCACAAACAAGCAGATATGTGAAATTAATGCATGCAAAGAAATTGAGATAATAACTATCTGTCCTTCATTTTTTTTTCTTTAGGTTTTCCAGGCACTCTGATCAAGTTACTTTTTTAAAGTAGCAGAGCTCGGTTTAATTTTTTCCTAATATTCCAAAATGCTGTTACTTTGGGGTCTATATTACAAGATCGAATGTTTAGGTGATTGAACACCTAAACATCGAACTTGTAATATCCAACCTAAAAACATTGAACGGCACAGGGAAAGACGTCAGTTGGCCATGAAAATAAAAAAAAATAACTTTACACCCAAACTAAGTGGGGGGCTGTGCCCCCGCCCCCCTAACTAAATATACCAACTCTGAGATCGGTCTACAGTAGACAAAAATGGCAAAACCCGCGAACGGCCCAGGGAAATCTTTCCCTGCGTTAAATCGGCCGTTTGATGTTTTTTGCTTTCGATATTACAAGTTCGATGTTTAGGTGTTTGATCAACTAAACATTCGATCTTTTAATATAGACCCATTATTTTGATCTAAGACACAACATGATCAAGTGAGTCAATTATCTATTGAACCTCTGTGACAATTTTCATTTTTGCAGAAAATATTAAAGGTATCTGCCTTTTTAGTTCTTTTATTAATGCAATGCATGTTTTACTTCTTATCACTGCTTGTGAACAGCCTTCATCATCAAATCTGAACATAATGTCACTTATTTTAGGGGGGTGAATTTGTCCAAGTTGTTTTTAATTTTAAATGTTTATCTTGAACAGAAATACATTTAACAACTGATCCTGAAAGTTTCTTTTTATTGTCAGAGGAAAATTCAGTGATCTCTGAGATTTCTATATGCCAATAAGGCTTCAGGTAAGTTTATTTTTGGTGTTCACCATGTTACGGAGTTTGATTTATTCTTATCTTTTTTTTTGGTATTCCATACATTTACTTGTTATTTCTTCTCAATATGTTCACCAAGTCATCAATTTTCTACTAGTACATTTTTTTTTTGTTTGTTTTAGAAGAAATTAAATTTTGTTTTCTCCTTCACCAACCTTCCTTCATTGTCATTTAAAACATCTATGACATTTACTTGGAAATTTTGTTGCTTAACATTTCCTATCAAGACAATTTGTTTTATGCAGTTTTCCTTCATTGTATCTATTTCCATATCAAACTTGTGCATTTTTATGCACAGGTTTTCCATGTTTGAAAGTAAAGCTTGTAGTTCCTTTTTTCACAGAGGAATCTTGAGAGTTGATGGCTCATACTATAGGCTTTCACACTGATATATATTTATGTGTATCACTGATTCTGTTTATGTGAACCTCGAATTTTTATGTATTTGCATTAGGTAGTGTACTTATCTGTATATAAATGAAAGTGTAACTTTTTTCTCTGTGGAGCTTTTCTCCCCGGGCCTCCGCTGAAAATGGACATGTATCCAGTCGGACCATCCCGGTCAACAAATGTAAAATAAATAAAATAAATAAAATATATATATATATATATATATATATATATATATATATATATATATATATATATATTTTTTTAACATGCATTCTGCAGAGTGGACGAAACAATTATTCGGCCACCCACCTACTTGTCCATCAATGTCACTTAAAACATCTATACCATTTACTTTGGAACCTTGCTGCTTAACAGAGTCTCAAGTCATTTTTTTTTTGCACTCTTCCTTTGACTATTTTGACTACACTCATCCTTTACTCTATCTCATTTTATATCAAGCGTGTCCATTTTTGCGCAGAAATCTTGCATGTCTGAATGTAGGGCTTGCAGTTCCCTGTTATCTGAGGAATCATGAGAGTTGGATTATAGATGGCCCATTCTGTAGTCTTTCCAACTTAGATTTTTTTACATGAATTCTGAAAAACAAAAGATTTTTTTTAGACAAACTTCTTCAGGCCCCTTTTCAGAATGATGTTACCTGGTCTAACTTGCCAATTTGAAGCCCTTTGGTAAGCAGATTACAGAAGCTGCTAGCTAGTCACCATCTTAACCATGCAATCTGCCCCTGAAATGACTCGAGATTCTACGGGACCAGTGATTCTTAATTCTGTACTGAATACTAGTGCATGGATTACTATCCTATAGCTTTTTCACATAGATAACCCAGAGCAGCCTTACAAACATATTTTTAACCTAAGTACCGCTTACAAAACAATTCTGAGTAAGCCTATTTATTCAAGAGACATACTTTTGTTATAACATTAAATATACTATCATAAAAATTATCAGCTTGAAAATTAAGCTCTTCTACTGAAGAAATTCTCTTCCATTATTAAAAGGAGTGCTATTATACAGTTCTTTTTCTGGCATTTTTCCTTTATCTTGCCACTTCCATAGAAGCACAGACGCTTCCGGAATGCAAGCCTTGGACTTAAGAACCTGGCAACTACTGAAATAAATTATCAGTCTGTGCACCGAGTAAATGCTGAGATTTATTGCCACCTATGAACCAATATCCCTGCACTCTATTTCTTACAGACTGCTGAGAGATGATTTATGTCTGGCCTACAAAGTATACTCTGATCTTGATTAGATGGACCCACTGCATATCTGCAAAACAAACAACAGAATTAACCTGATCAAGGGATCTAAATCTTGGCTGCAAAATAAAAACGACATGTTGGAAGGACGTCTATGTGTACCCTTCTCTGGAGCAGGCTTCCCAACCATGTGAAGCAGAGCTCTTCACCAACGCAATTCAAGCCAAAGTTGGACCAGTAGATGGGGAGTCAGAAATTTACCCCACGTCTGGCACATATGCCTCTAGTATACAGAGACAGCCTTGCAAATGTCTCATCACCCATACCGAAGCTTACCTATAATCCCTTAAAATAACCCTAGGGTATCAAAACATGTCAGATTCATTTGAGAAGCCCAGCTAGGCCCCTAACAGACAGCCTAGCAATTACCTCTGATCTTTGTGAGCATGCAGGCTTCTTCCAGTTTTAGAAGCCTGCCTATTTGACAACTTTGTTAGGATCTGTTCTTCCATACGTCTGGAGTGCAACTAAAACAAATTTAGGTTGTTTCTTCATCTGTGTGCTGCCAAGCATGTACATTTGGGGAGCCCTCATCAGTAGCATGTCCTTTGAGTGCAACCCCATCAATTTCTGAGGGATTTCTCTCAGTAAAAAAAACTAAGATTTTTCTGTGATGCCTGGGAAATCAAGTCCTCCACTTCTACAGATTCATCACGGGTGGTTCTTGTTTTGTTTCCATACAACAAATTTTATTTTAAGCTTCATATGTATCAAGTCTGAACACTTGGACATGATGCCTTCAGTCTCAAGTCTCACATCATATTCCAATGTCCCACTTTTCTTCATTATTTCATGAAGACACTGTCATTATTTTCCTCTACAGCTGCTGAATCCATGTTTTGCCCACATTTATTCTTTTCTTTGCCATTCTGCAATTAAACCATATGGTCAATGAGATATGCTCGGTCCTTAAAGATCTTTTTCAAATGAGTTGTTGCTTTTTTTTTAATTTAGTTTCCCTTTAGAGTGGTGTACAGCTGTTTATAGCATGTACTTGAGTCGCACAGATCCTGAATTAATGCAGAAAATTACAATTTAACCTTAACAATGGTCTTAAGGCTAGGAGTTAAAAGCTGCTTGTTAACACCATAGTACCATATCAGAACTCCACTAGGACAAAGTAACTTTGACTACTACGTAATTTCAGTAGCCCTCAGAGCTCTCCCCAGCAACTTACAGATAATCAAGAAATGGGTCTTACCAACATCACAGTGATGATGGTACATGTATGTGGGAGTACTCAGTAGGAAGCCTAGGCAAATTTAAGGGGAAATGGGATGATGGGCTAAAGGAACAATAACAATGAGAGCTACATTGGACCACCACAATAATAAGATTGGGGAGAAGGGACAGCTGAAAAACAAAGTGCAGGCCATGAAGCTTGTCTGCAAAGGCGCTCAATAAAGTTAGTAAAAATACCAGAACTTCAAATAAGCCCATCTGTTCAATTTATTCTCTAAATACCAGTGTAACAGTTTAAAAAAATACAACACAAAATGGTGCAGAGGAGACATATTACCTATACAAACAACAAAGGATTTCAAAGTTATAATCTAGTTTGCATTCTACATTTACCTCAGAATTTGAGCCACCATCATAAGAACTAGTAGCAAGACGAGCCAAACTGCATAAATGCTGGAAAAGGTTTAAACCAGTCATGCTTATAGATTCAGGCTTTAGCTGTGGCATCTAAAAAAAAAAAAAAAAGGGCAAATATTAATTTAATAATCAAATGTAGATGCAAATTACCACTGAACATTTTTAATGCAGAGACTTTTATTCTCTGTTTTACCTTCATGTCTTTCTAATGACCAACTTCAGATAAGCTGCCTGCTTGCTGTCTTAAGACACAAAACTACTTCCATTCTAAACAATCCTCATCTGATCAGATCCTCAGCTTACTAAATGTAAAGCACAGGATTACTCAAGTCACAAAAGTACACATATATTGCTGTTAAGACCCGAGGCTGCTGATGTACAGTTTATGAGAAAATGGTACATCTTCCTCAAATGTATGCTTATCCATGCAGATATAATACTTCAAACAAGCCATACTATAAAAAAAAGTTACGTACTCACCATAATGTTCCATCTGAGTTGCCAATTTTCATGTATCCTCAATAGATTGGTTCGGTTCCAATCCATCAGAATCGACTCAGCCATTTGCTAAAGCTTGTGGACATCTAAAACTCTTGAACGCCCCCCTTTACCCATAATGCACCTGGCTGAATATCTCAGATCAAGTTTACTGACAGAATAATTAGACAAAGCGTATGGAAAGGAAATTTCCAAAATCCCAATGAAGACTATGTCTGGGTCCGTCACAACTGTCACAATAAGCCAGACTGTGAAACAGGGTAGAGACCACTCGTTCTAACAAAACAATTACGTAGGTGGTTGCAGGGTGGGGAGTTGAGGGTACGTGAAAATCGACAACTCAGATGGAATGTTATGGTGAGTACATAACTTCTTCATCTGAAGTTGTCAATTTTCATACAATCCGCAATGGATGGGACAGGGTCCCCAGCTACCTTGTTTCTCAGGTGGACTAAGGATGTTCCAAAGTACCACTGAGCCAAATGATGCTCTACCCCTGGAGACCAATTTTGTAATGAGTGATAGAGGTATGGGGTTTAGCCCATGTTGCTGATGCATATATACCGTCCACGGATGTTCAAGCATGCAAAATGGCTGAAGTAGCTACAGCCCTTATAGAATGAGCCTATGTGGGGTTCTGAAAGTGCAACACCTGACTTGGAGTAGAAAAAGGAAATATAGTTAAGCTAGCCATTTCACTAACGTGACTTTGGATACAGCTGTTTCCAATTTGGAATGTGAGGTGGAGATAAAAAGATGGTCCGATTTTCTGGTCTTTTGTCCTGTGTAAGAAGAAATGTAAATGTCTATGTACATCCAAAGAATGTAAACAATACTCTCCTTTGTTAGAATAGTTTGGGAAGAATACTGGCAAGTTAATACACTGATTTATACTCTTCTCAGAAACCACTTTTGGGAGGAAAGAAGGGTTGGTTCTGAGTGAAACTCTATCCCTGTGAAAGACTAGATATGGGAGTTTAGAGGATAGGGCATGAATCTCTGCAATAATTCTAGCAGGAGTGAGCCCTACCAACAGAATAGTCTTCCAGTAAAGGAACTTAATATCACAATCATGGGTTGGTTCAAAAGGTCGCTGGGTAATTGCTTGTAAGACTAAGTTGAGGTCCCAAGGGTATTTGAAAGGAGATTGTAACATAAGAGCACGCTTCAAGGCAACCTTACAGAGTTTGTGAGATGCTACTGAAGACGCTTGGAAGACTGCATGGAAGTTGGAGTTGGTTGCTAGCTGGACTATGATGGTGGAAGCAGAGGCCTCCTTATCAAAAAGCGATGCTAAAAATCGAAGTATTTCATGAATTGGGGCAGAAAGGGGTTCAATATTGGTCTGCAGAGCCCAATGAACACATTTTTCCATTTACTAGAATACAGTTTTTATGTGAACAGCTTATGAGAGAGGAAGGCAGTATATGTTGAACAAGAGATGAGAGCATAGGTTGTCTGGCTACTACTGGAAGTGAAGAAATCAAGCAGTCAGCCTGAGATTGTGAATGTCGGGGTGAACCATGCCTGTCAGATGAGACAGGAGATCTGGAAATGGATCCAGGATCCAAGGTTGTTTGATTAGGTGAGGCCAAAGGAAAGGGAACCGAATCTGTAGAGGCCAAAAGGGGGCTACGAAGATGACTTTCTGCAGAAATTTGGGAATCAAAGGTATTGGTGGAAAAAAAGACCGGGGTGCCAAATGCAAAGAAGAGCATCCTGCAGGACTTCTCCCACTGGCAGGAGCATGGCAAAAATAGCTGCTGCATTTGTTTTTTAGGGGAGAGGCAAAAAGTTCGCAAGGCTGGCCCCATGTTCAAAAAGTTCTCTCCGACACACTGAGGGACCACTCATGCAGTAGGAGAACGGACCTGCTTAATTTTGTCTGCTATCACACTGGACTTTCCCAGAATGTGCGTTGAGAAAGTGGTTAGATGAGCTCACCAACTGCCACACTCTTAGAGCTTCTCGACATAGTGGGCAAGACCTGGTTCCTCCTTGTTTGTTGATATACCAGACTACTGAAATGATGTCTATTTGAACTGCAATCATTCTGGAGGGGAGAGCATCCTGAAACACTTGCAACGCCAAAAGCACTGCCTTGTCTCTAAACCACTGATGTGTAATGAGGCCTCTATCGGAGACCAAGTGCCTTGGACGGTTTTCCACCAGAAAGCCCCCCACCCCAGCAGGGAAGCATCCATGTTCACTGTGGCCTTGGGCTGAGGGAGAGAAAAGGGACGTCCAAATAGAATCTGCTCTGAACAAGTCCACCATGCTAGATCTTTCTTGCAAGCATTAGTGATGGAAACTGGAGTGTACATGAGATGGGAAAGTATTGACCATTGTGCTGCAAGCAACCACTGTGCAATTCGCATATGGTATGTGGCCAGGGGTACAAGAGGTATTGTTGCCGGCATGAAGCTTAAAGTTCGGAGGACAAATTTGGCAGGTACTTTGTTTCTGCCAAATATGGTCGGGACTTGTTTTTAAACTGTCAGAAATCGTTGCATAAGAAGGCGGCTATGGTGGTTTTTGTATTTAACATAGCACCTATGAATTCTACAGCTTGGGTAGGTTCCAGATGACATTTTTCATAGGCGACTGTTATCCCCAAAAAGGAGCAAGTTTGAAGGACCTTTTTTCTGGCTTTTACGAGTTGATGCTTGGTGGCAGTGATGAGACAATCATCTAAATATGGAAACACGTGGAATCCGTGCAGTCTCAAGTGAGCTGCTACTACTGCCATGCATTTGAACACCCTGGGGGCTGTGGTGAGACCAAAGGGCAGTACTCTGAATTGGAAGTGACTGTCTTCCAGCCAGAAGTGTAAAAACCTCCTGGACCACCTGTACATTTTTGTATGATAGTACATGACTTGGAGATCTATGCAGCACATCCAGTTGTCCTTTTCCAAAAACAGAAGAATGGACTGAACCGTGACCATTCAGACTCTGTTTCAACAAACCAATTTGTTTAATTTGCGGAGATCTAGAATAAGTTTCCAGTTCCCTGTCTTTTTTGGCACTAAAGAGAATCTTGAGTAAAATCCAGATTCTATCTGGTCTGGGGGACTTCTTGGATGGCTCGCTTTTCTAGCAGCTTTTGTATTTCTAGGGCTGCTTCATCCCTTTGATTGGGTAGAACATTAAGGATTTTTTTTGGAAGGAGGACAGAGTGATTGAAAAGGATATAATATAACCTCTGGATATAATTCCCTGTACCCATATGCCAGAAGTTATCTGTAGTCAAGCTCTCTGGTGCACAGAAAAACAACCCCCAACTACCTCCAGAGGAAGGCAATCTGGCCTCCGTTTAGGAACATTTGAAATGTTTACCAAAAAAAGAATCTTGGAAACCATGGTTTTGCAGACCCCATCTGCCACAAGTGCAGCGTCTTCCATTGGAGCTTCTCCCCTCTGCCCCTGGGGGAGCTGTCACTACATTTGTCAGGAAAGGACCCTCAGGACATTCTGAACCACATTTTTCCACCAGTAAGTTGGTTTCTCGAAAAAGGGTCTCTGAGGGGTGGAAAAACATATGCCCACTGCAGAAAGTCTTTCCAACCTTCTCACACCTAGAAAGTGCGTCTTACTTTGGGCCCAAATAAAGAGGTGTAGTCAAAAGGAGCACTGACAAACATAGACCTGAAGGGTTCCACGAAGTCAAACATATGCATCTAGGCATGTCTCATTAAGGCTATGCCTGAACCAATAGCTCTTGTCGTCCCTTCAGCTGTGTGTGAGATGAGCCTCATGGACAAGTTGTAAATGGAAGTCAGAGTGGTCAGCTGAGAAGTCACAGATTCCCAGACATTTTCTGAAATGGCTCCTAAAACAGTATCTGAGAGCTCTTGAATCAGATCCCTCGCCAACCTCATAAAATGTGCCAGATAATTCAAAGACCATAGGCAAAAGGTCGATGAGGCATACATTTGCTTCCCTGGTCTATCCATCATCCAGGACTCTTTGATATGAGGATGAATACTGGAAATCTCACATCTGCCAGTTCCTTTTTGGTGGCAGCTGCCACAACCATGACATCTACTGGTAAGCCCCTGGTCCAGAAGCATCCGACTTAAGGTGCAGTAATAATTTTGTCTGGTCTCCAGGGGATTGGCTCAGTAGTAAGTAGTAGATTGGCCTTTCACGCCTACTGAGAGATCAACTCAATGAGTTCGTCAGTGGGCGGGGTTACCCAGGAGTTGCATGGTCGGGTACCAAAGGTCTGCAGTTACGCAGATTACTCCAACGCAAAATTTCTTGACTGCCAACCACCCCCCTCTTTTCAAAATTTCCAGGATGTCTCCAAAGGAAACATCTTCAGGGGAGATTGTGGGGATCCTTTGCCCTTCTCAAAACCTGTCTCTTCAGTACATAATTATTTAGGGGAATCAATGCGTTTCCTCTTACAGTTCTTACAAGGAACCTCCTCAGTGGGAAGCTCTAAAGAGATGTTAAAAGAAGCCATTCCCAAGTGTGGGGTCACATGAGGCCTTGACACCAGCTGTCCAGCTACAGGAGCCAGGTGAGGCTCTGGAGCAAGGAGTGACTTGGCGGGATGTTCAGAGGGAGGAAGGACCAACTGATGTCTTGGAGCAGCCAAGCCCCTCTGCATTGCTTCAAAGGCTGATCCGTCCACTGTAGGAAAGGAATATGAGCCCAAAAGAATAGTGGATGGCACCCACAGTGTCCCCTCACCCAGGGCAGATGTGTCTGAAAGCCGGAGGCGAGCTGATCTGTGCTGAGGCTTTGAGGAGAAGAGACAATTCCAAGAAAACTTGGGTAGAATCAAACTCCTGGGAAACATGCAGAGCTGGTACGGCTCTGGGAGGTTTCCGGTTCCGACCGAGCTGGGGAACTCAGAGTTACAACAGGTGCCAAAGAAGAGGACCACTTCTAAACTGATGGTCTGTAACAGGCAACTCGGAACCGAGGTCCCTGAACTTACAGTAGTCAGAGGAAGAAAGATGCTTGGAGGGGTGGAAGCAAAAGGTCCCTGACCTGACGGGGTAGGAGGCCTAGAGGTCCCAGTTACTCCTTGCTGCCAAAGAATCTTTGTCACTACTCTTTCCAACTCTTCCTCAGCAAAGCTTCTGGAAGAGCAAGTGGACTTTGGCAGGAGAAGGTTGATCCAGGAAGAAGGATGTCAGTGGATCCAGAAAAGGGTCAACTGATACCTGGACCTGGTTATAGTTATAAATTCTCTAGTCAGCACTGAAGCCGACAGTGTTAAAGGCATTAATTTCTTTGAAGATGGGGCCAAAGAAACTGATGGCGACATCTGTTTAGTTGTGGCTTCCGATAGAGGAAGTGGAAATGACAGTTTTGGTTTCTTCATGTTCAAAGCAGAGAAATACATTGGCACAGAGGAGCTCAGTTTTTTTTTTTTTTTTTTTTTTTTTGCCTCGGAGGATCTCAAAGAAGGGGAGCAGGAAGCTGAACTGGACCTAGAAGATTCGGATTTTTGTTTCATAGAATTTTTGGAGGGTGACCCAAACACAGCCTCACTGAAGGAAGAGGGGAGTACGCCTTTCAGAATCAACTTATTTCTGCGCTCCACTACAGCCCTGTGGCTAAAGGAGTAGCAGATGTAACAATCTTGTAAGCGGAAGGGACCTAAACAAAACAAAGCAAGTGCTGATCGGAATAAAGTGTCTTGTGAGAACACTTCGCACACCTTTTAAAATCAGCAAGGGGTTTCTCTCGCTCTCTCTCTCTGTCTGCCATGACAAGCATGGGAAAGACAAGTCAAAAGACAAGCACACAAGCAGATAGAAACAGCAAACACACAACAGGAAGAAAGAATGTCAAGATATAGACTATATATTTCACTTTATTTTATTTTTTTAAACAAAAGGAAAAGGGAAGAAAAAGGAAACTGAATACCAGCTATAGTATGTAACAGTGACTACCACAAGGGTATAGGGTAGATTCTAGCAATAGTATCTGAGAAGTACTAAAAAGTATGAAAGAGTGGATGAAGAATAGTGTGATAGAACTAAACAGGAAAGCACTTAGAAAGGGGGGGGAGAAAAATATGAAGAAAAACCATCCAAAAATTCACTTATCTGAATAAAGCTCGAAAGTGAAGGCAAGAATCACATCTGAAGCTGAAAGTGGCAAATGAGATCTGGGGTATTCAATCAGGTGCATTATGGGTAAAGGGGGAAGCGCAAGAGTTTTAGGTGTCTACGAAGCTTTAGCAAAGTGGCTAAGTCCGTTCCAAGATCAAAACCAAATCACCCACTGAGGATTACATGAAAACTGACAACTTCAGATACAACGTTCCACTGCCATCAACCCTTCCAAACCAATGCTGTCCATGCTGGCAGGACCCAAAATTAAAGACGATACAACAAAGGCTATAGCAGTAAATTATGAACCCACAAAAAAAAATTGGTTCAGCAATACCGTTACTTATAGGAATCACAAAGATGAGGTATTTAGGAGTATGGATTAAGAAGACTTTTGTCACAACAGCTAAGAATATAAGTGGGAAGACAAACAAAAGATAATACAAAAACGGAGAAACGATTTCTTTTTTAGACAAGAAACATCTCTATTAAATTATCACTTACGACAAGTTGCAAGCATTTTACATCACAAACCATACTGAAATATTTTTATTTGCAAACATTATACATCATTTATAATCTATCCAATCACTGTCAGTCAAACATTACATAACTCATTCAAAACATGCCTTCTTTTAAACCTCATTCCTCCCCTGTACGTATTGTTCTCACAATTCCCATTTTTTACTATGTAATTTGCTCCTACCCCTTTCTAAAGAACCCAATTCCAGTTGCTGTATCTCTGTTACTATATTCACAACTTCTAGTAAAGTTGGCTTAGACATTGATTTACATTTTCTAGTAACTGCCTTTTGGCAGCCACCATAATTAGATTCAGCAAGGCCTTACCATGTCTAGGCAATTCCAAGTATTAGAAAATTATTTTCCCTAGCTACACCAATTTGCTCACCCAGTATCTCTGATGGAGTTTTCTGCGGGGAACCTTTAAAGTCTGCCAACTCATTACACTCCAAGAAAATGTGTTCCCAATTACCTCTTCTCCATCACACCTTCAACATTTGCTGTCTACCATAGGAAAAATTCGCCAGTCTATTTGGGGTATAAAAATATCTATGTAAACATTTTGAAGCAAAAATCCTAAATCTTCTAGATTTTGTTGCATATTTGGGAGACAAACACATATCCCCCCCATTGTTTGTGAATTACTTATCCAAGCTCTCTTCACCAATCCTTTCTAACCTCCTCTAATCGACTCTTATAGTTAACATACAATATTTTATATGCTCTACTAATTATTCCTTTTTAACAGCAGTTTCTGTTTCAGATTCTAATAAAAACTCTAGCAGTGCTGGACTTTCATTCAGGAAGCCCCCCTCCCCCCGCCATTTTTTTACCTTTGCCTATATTGTGATATCAATCCTTGATAGGGAAGGCAATCTCTAACCTGTAGTTCAAATACAGTCTAGGCATCTTCCCATTCTATTACTTTTTCCTCTCTATTTACTTGCTTACAGTACCTTGGTTCCTTTGCCAGTTTTCTCCAATAAATTCAAGCTCCCTCTTCCTATTGTCTGTATCCTAATTGCAGTCATCCCTAACAGCAGGGTCTCCTTTCTCCATTCCCCTTGTTGGCTTAGTTCTTAGAATACCTTCTGTTGCTTTATGAATGTAATATTCTGTATGATTATTGTTATTCTCCTTAAAGGTCTGCATCCAAAATCCCACTGTCACGATTTCTTGAGCATCCTCCCATTTCATCATCATCATCATCCCTTTCCACTTTGAATTACAGGTTTCTGCTACTTGTGCTATCTATAAGGACCCTTAATGTCTAGTTCTGAAATACTGCTTCAAATCAGGTAATCCCAGCTTTTCTTATTTTATCAATTATATCTTGGAATTTCTGGATCCTTTATTTTCTTTGTCAATGGTTTTAAAAATAATGCAAACAACATAGAGAAAAGAAGACAACCTACCTGTTTCCTATGCTCAAGCAGAAATGATCAGGGAGGAACCCACCTCACCTCTGATCACTCATATATCCGCCTAATCAACCTTACCATTTTATCAGGGAAAGTAAATCCTTCCATTGCCCTGCCCATAAAGTCACAGCTTACTCTGTCAAATGCTTTCTCTGCATCAAGACCCACCAACAACAGTGGTATTTTCTTACATTCTGGTTCAGGTTTCTGAGTTGAATCTTGAAGGACCACCGTCAAATCCCAAGGAGGGGAGTGATCCTTTATTGAAGGTCTAAAGTGGAAGGTTCCCTATATCAAAGCCTTGCATAATCTGGAAGACGCCATGGATAATGATTCATTTTCAGTGTGGAAGTTGGATATGGAGTCGTGATAAAAAGAAAAATTGAATTAAGTGCTGAAAAAGGGTCAATATTCTGATTGGATGGCCAAATACAAATTTTTTCCATTTGCTTCTGTAGACTTTCTTGGTGGAGGCCTTCTGAGAGGCCAAGATAATGTCACGAACCGAAGAAGCAAGCCTGGACCATTTTACTAACACCGGAAGTGGAGAAACCATGCAGTGAGTTTGAAAGTGTGGAGACTGTGATGTTGACTCTGATTGATGAGCTAAGAGATCCTGAGTGAGCTCCAGCATCCATGGAGAATATTTCAAGAGAGACCAGAGGAAAGGTAACCATACCTTGTCAAGGCCAGAAGGGGACAATGAGGATGACTGAACTCTTCAGCCTGCTTACTTTCGGTAAAAATTTTAGGATCAGCGGAAGGGGGGGGGGGGGTAAGCATAGAGGAGACCAGGGGGCCAAGAAAGACTAGAAGAATGGCAGCAGACATTGATGCAAGAGCTTGTAACACTAGTTTTGCTGGAGGGAATGAAGAGACAGTAAGTCCCGTACCCGACTTCTCAATGATGTTATGCAACGAAAAGGTAATGATGCCACTTGAGTCACAGAATCCAACTGAGTTAATATAAATTCCAGTCTGTACAAGAGTCAGCTTTAATTTGACAAGGTTTGCTGTAATGCCTAGGGAATTCGAGATATGAAACAAGTAATCACTGGCTTGTAGAAGTTGATGCCTGGTTTAGGGGGCGAGGAGACACTAGTCTATATAGGGAAATACTTGGAATCCTTTGAGTCTCAAGTGAGCTGCCACAACTGCCATGCATTTCATGAATTGCTTGAGGGCTGTGGTGAGTCCAAAGGGCAGTGTGCTCTTGGTAGTGAGTGGCTCCCAGCTGAAAGCACAGGAGTCTCCTGGAGCACCTGTCCATTTTGATGTGATAGTACAAATACTGGAGATATATACAGCATATCCAATCATCCTTGTGAAAAAGAAGTAGGATGGACTGAACTGTAGTGTTTCGGAACTTTGACTTCTTTGCAAACAGATTCAAACTGCTTAGATCGAAAAATGGTCTTGGTTCCCCTGTTTTCCTTGGCACTAAAAAGAAGCAAGAGTAAGTTCTGAATCCTAATCTGTTCAGGTGGGACCTCCAGGATGACTCTTTTTTTGTAGCAGTTTGTAAATTTCTTGAGCTGCAGATTTCCTCTCACTGGGTGGAATGTCGGGGAGATTCTTCCACTGGAAAGGAGGTGGAAGGGAAAAGGATATGTTGTAACCCGTGGACATGATCCTTAGAACCCATGCATTTCTTTTAATATTTTCCAGGCATCCAAATGCAAAAAAATCAACCCCTGACTGCAACAGTCAGGCAACGATTCAGGAGTGCTGAAAGGGCCTATCAGAGAAAGTCTCTCTGAAGCCCTGGTTTTGTAGACCCCTCCGTCTCTGTGGCAAAGTCTGTCACTGAAACCTCCTCCTCTGCCTCTGGAAGAAGTATGTCCAGGAGAGTCCTGGAAAGGTCCTTGAGAATTCTGGATTTTCTTACCACCTCACTGGTTCCTAGAGAATGAACACTGAGGAGTAGAAAACATGATTCCAAAGGCAGTCAGGGTTTCCCTCCTGCTTGCTGAGGGTCAGTGAGTCTATCACAGATGATCCGAACAAGGAAGAGCCATCAAAAGGGGCATTAGCAAAGACACCTTGAAGGGTTCTGCAAAGTCCCATAGCCTCATCCAGGCATCTCTCAACAACTACACCTGAACCAATTGTTCATGAGGTACCCTCTGCTGTATGGGAGTTCAGCCTCATCGATGCAGTGGCAACAGAGTAGCCAGTTGAGGAGAAACCTTCTTTAGATACCCCATCAACATGGTCTGAGAGAGAGTTTGAAAGCACCTTGATCGTATCTCTCTGCAAGCGACTAATGTGTGTCAGACAATTTAACAACCTCAGTGCAAATGTGGTTGAGCTGTAAATGTGCTTTCCAAATTTGTCCATTGCTCGGGACCCCTTATTCAGTGGATGGACAAAGGACCTTAACTTGGCTAGCTCCTTCTTAGTGGCAGCTGCCACAACTATGGTATCAACAGGGACTCCCTTGTTCCAGTGGGGACTGTCTGAAGAGGGAACCAAGAATATGTCTGGAGACTTGGGAATAGGCTCGACAATGTCCGATTTGTTCTAAGCCCAGCGGGAAACTAGATCAACAGTTCACCCACTTGGGATGGGAGGACACACAAGACATAGATGGGCCAGTGCCAAAAGCCTCCAGGAACAAAGATTTTTCAGGAAGAGGATCTTGGGAAGACCAGCCGCCCTTCTGTTTCAGAATCTCCAAGATGTTGCTAAAGGAAATCATCATCAGGTGGTGATTGGAGGGATCCTTCTCACTCATCAAAATTGTTGTCTTCTGTGAGAGACTCCAGAGGACGTCTATGTGCCGCCCCTTACATATTTTCTTCTAAGGAAAGTGCAGTTTTGTACACTTACCATAAATGTAGATGTTAGAGTGCATTCACTGTTGCAGTCATCACATTTGGGTTATCCCTGCCAGGGTAGCCCTCGGACGGCCCGAACACCAGACGTTTAGTATTTCTGCGTCGGTTGCTGTCGCTTCAGGACTGATGTCAGGTCGTCAGTAGTATAAAGTAAGGCAGCCAACGTCATTACAACAGTTTTTCTTGTCCTAACCTGTCAGGAGCCCCCAAGTGGGAGCCAGGTTCTGGTGAAATAACCCCACCAGTAGAAAGTAAATACTAAAATGTCCCTTGTAAGGAAAGAAAAGAAAGAAGAGGAGGATGGAGGGAGGGAAACCAGAACTGCAACAGTGAATATACTCGAATATCTACATTTATGGTAAGTATACACAACTGTACTATGTTCTTTGTGTTTCATTGTTGCAGTCATCACATTTGGGTCGATTCCCAAAGCTGAGGAAAAGGGTGGAGGCAGTCAAGGAGACTAGGGGCTGGCTACGATGTCCTGCAAGACTGCAGTGGCAAACCCTGTCCTGGATTTGGAGAAGACAGACAGGTGGTAATGTTTGGTAAAGGTGTGAACAGATGTCCAGGTGGCAGCCTCCAGAATGTCCCTGGTGGGGACTCCTCTGAGGAAAGCTGCAGAGGTGGAGGCTGCTCTGGTGGTGTGAGTCCTGACACCCTTGGGGGGAGGCTTTCCATGTTGCTTGTAGCAGAAATGGATGTAGTGTGCTATCCATTTGGAGATGGTTTGTTTGGAGATGGCTTTGCCCTTTGCCCCTGCAGCAAAGATAACCAGCAATTGATCAGACTTTCTGAAGGATTTAGTCCTGTCTAGACAGAATCTGAGGTACATCTAGGGAGTGCAGGATCCCTAGCCTTGTTCTGCGGGTTAGGGAAAAAGGTGGGCAAATGAATGGACTGGTTGACAGCCACACTGGACACCACCTTGGGCATGAAGGATGGGTTAGTCCTGAGGGATACCCTGCCAGCATGGAAGATGATGAAGGGCTCCACAGCCATGAGTGCTTCCAGCTCGGAGACCCTTCTGGCTGAAGTGATGGCCAGAAGGAAAGCTGTTTTCCAGGAGAGAAATTTTAGCTGTGCTGAAGATGCTGGTTCGAAGGGGGGGGGGGGCAGGATGAGCTTTTCCAACACAAAGTTAAGGTCCGAAGCTGGGGTTGGTGCTCTTCTGGGTGGCCTCAAGTTGCTAGCTCCTCTTAGGAATTGTTTGATCAGAGGGCGAGAGAAAAGGGGCTGCTCAGTGGGGAAATGAGGAGAGATAGCAGAGGCATGAATTTTAACAGAGGAAAAAGAAACCACTGTGTAGCAGGTCGGCTACATCATCCAGGATGGGAGGGAGGGCTGTGCCGTATTGGCTCCCTTAGCCTGAATCCAGGTGCAGAAGTTTTTCCATTTGTCAGCATAAGACTTTCTAGTGCTAGGACGTCTAGCCTCACGTATAACATCTAGAACTTGTTTACTGCGGTTGGCAGATTGATCACGGGTTAGGGAATAAGCCAAGCTGCCAAATTGGGGGTCTGCAATTGGGGATGCATGAATTCTCCTTCCCTCTGGGTCAGGAGGGTTGGAATCTGAGTGAGATACCATGGTGGCAGTGGGGACAGGCTGCGCAGCAGTGGGTACCAGTGCTGGCGAGGCCAGTCTGGAGTAGTAAGAATGGTCCTTGGTTTTACCTCCTTTATTTTGAGCGGTACCCTGGGGAAGAGAGGTAGTGGCGAAAAGGAACAGACCAACAGAGTGACCCAGGGGAAGGACAGGGCATCCACTTTCCAAGCCATGCAGTGATCTCCCTGGTGTAGAACTTGCTGAGGTGATGGGTTGATGTGGGAGGCAAAGAGGTCGACCTTTGGGGTGACCCATTTCTGAGTTATTAGGGTGAAGGTTCTTTTGTCGAGCTGCCACTCGTGTAGTTCCATAAGATTTCTACTTAAGAGGTCTGCCAGAGAGTTTAGAGAACCTGGCAGGAATTCTGCTAATAGGTGGAGATGCATGGCAGAGGCTGTGTGCCAAAGGGTCATGGCCAGCCTACATAGAGGGTAGGAGCCAGTCCCTCCCTGCTTGTTGATACACCACATCACAGTGGTGTCTGTTTTGATCAACAGAGCCCCTGGGGAGAGAAGGGACTTAAACTGTCAAGGCGTGCTGGACAGCTATCATCTCTTTTTGTCTGATGTGTAGATGGATTTCCTGTGGTCTGCACTGGTCCTGTATGCACCTGCTGTCCAGGTGTGCACCCCAGGCATAGTCTGATGTGTCTGTGGTGAGGGTCTGGGCGGCCGGGGGGGGGGGGGGGGTAAAGTCCCTTGTTGTGGGAGCATGCTGTTGGTCACCAAAGAAAATCTTTTCTGAGCCAAGGTATCATGGGTATGAGAGTCTCCAGGTCTTGAGAGTGTTGACACCAAAGGCTTTTTAGATACCAGTGAAGTTTCCTCATATGCAGTCTGGCATATGGAATGAGTAAAATCCAAGATGCCATGAACTCCAGAGCTTAAAGGATTTTCCTTGCAGATAACTGGGGTCTGGTGGCTAGTTGAGAGCAATAGGCTATCAGGACAATTTGCTTTTCTGGTGTAAGTAATGCCATCTAGGATGCTGTGTCCAGGCTTGCTCCCAGGGATATAATCCTTTGGGTGGGTACCTGTCTGAATTTCTTTTTGTTGATTGCGTACTCTAGGGAAGTTAGTAGGGACTTTACAAAGGCCAGGTGCTTAAACAGCTTTTCCTGGCTGTCTGCCTGAATTAGGCAGTCATCTAAGTATGGGTAAATCTGGATATTCCTTTGTCTCCAAAAGACAATGGTCAGAGCCAGACATTTTGTGCAAACTCTGGGAGCAGTAGATAAGCCAAAAGGAAGCACAGAGATCCTGCCCTGAAACGAAGATATTTCCTGCATGATGCCCTGATAGGAATGTGTAGGTAGGCCTCTTTTAAGTCTAGGGTGGCTAGCCAAGCATCCTTGGAGAGCATGGGTAGCAGCTGCTGGAGGGTGAGCATTTTGAATTTTGGGATCACCAGGAAGGTGTTTAGAATGGATAGAGGATGGGCTCCAGGTGCCCTCTTTTCTGGGTACCAGAAAAAGTCCGGAGTAGAATCATTGGCCTTTCTGTTCTGCAGTAACATGCTCTATTGCCCTCATGGAGGGCAGGGAAGGATTTGATTTTGCGCCTCTGCCCATTGGTTTGGAAGTAGATCTGGGAACCCTTTTGGAGTTGGAAGGGTGTGGAAAGAAAATTTGTATCCCTGGGACACTATGTTGAGAACCCAGCAGTCGTTGGTAATGGTGGCCAAGGTGCTTGCGTGAAAGGAGAGTTTTCCTCCTAAAGTTAAGTGAAGGTGGGCAGAGGGAGGGGGTGGGGAAGAAGAGTCATTGTGAGTTGTTACCATGAGGGGGTGGCTTAGAACTCCCTGTTTTTGAAGTGGAGGAAGTCCACTGTTTAGATCTCTGCATTCACTGTGGCTGCTGCCTGGGGGGGGGGGGGTCTGCTTCCACTGGGTCTGGGCTGAACTGGAGGGGCAATGCCTGCTGAACCTGGGTGGCTGGACCTGTAAGAAATCCTTAACTGTCTGCATAGATTTTGCTTTTTCTTCCTTCTCTTTGTAAGACCTCTTCTGCCTTAGTGCCAAATAAGTTGTCTTTGTACAAGGGGGGTATCCAACAATTTAGATATGACATGGTCTGGGCAAGGGTTGTTCCTTAAGCCATGTATGCCTTCTAAGGACAGAACCGGTGACTGCTGCCCTGCAAGAAGCTGCTAGGGTGTCAAAACCCCAGTGCAAGGTGTGTTTAGTTACTTGACTTGCAAAATGCATTAACTCTTTAGATTCTGCACAAGCAGGAAAGGAAGACATTTTTGTTTGTGGAGTTCCAATGTATGCTGCTGAAATTTTAGCATATGGAACTGGCAATTTAGTGCTCTGATAGCAAGAGTAGCAGAGGTGTATACTTTTTCACCCCATCTGCCTAATGGTTGGAAATCCCTGTCTGTGGGGGTGGGATTTTTAGCAGAGGTTTCTTTAATTTCTTTAGGCCCTTGAGAAATTACTGGAGAAGGTTTTTGGATGATTGCTGGATGGTATGAAGATCGGATGCAGATTTGTTTGAATTTTGGGCTATCGTAATAAAAATAGAGGGGACCTACAATTCACGGTGAATTATAATTTGGAACAAACACATATCTTGATGTCCTTATCATCAGAAATACCGATCATACTTTACGAACCGAGTTATTTCGCAAATATCCACAGTACAATTCCCTTCTCCATGCATCCAGCTTTTATCCACCTCATATAACCAGAAACATTCCAAAGTCACAATTCATAAGAATGATATGCATCTGCTTGCAGCAATCCACTTATGAACACTATGAAAGATCTAACTAATAGATTTTGTGACACAGGTTACAAATTGGGACATGTTTTGAGTGCAAGTAACTGGGCCACAACATTAAATAGAGGCGATCTTTTGAAATATAAGGAGAAACAGGAAATCAACAACCCTGATTTCTGGCTAGTCACCACATATGGAAGGAATACAGATATACTTATTAATAGTGTACACAAAGGCACTGGAAAATTCTTTTGGCTGACAATAACTTATCACAATTTCTCCAGGAGAAATGTCGTTTTTCATTTCGTAGAGGCAGAAATTTGGGTTCACATCTAAGTCACTATAAACAAAGGCCCAGAAGCTCTACACCTTCCAGCACACAAACAACTTTAATGGGGGATACTCTTGTTGGGTGCTCTCTCTGTGGTCACTGTAGCCACTGCAACAGAATTATGAAGTCCAAACAATTTACAAGTAAAAATTCTGGAAATGTATATGATGTCACATTTTCTGCCAACTGCAGTAATGATTTGGTGATCTATTTGGCTACATGCAGTTGCTCAGCATTCTATGTAGGTCAGACCTCGAGACCATTGAGAATAATAATATCTGAACATATCAGTGATACGAACACTAAGAAGCCCAGTAGTGCATTATATAAACACTCCCTAATACACCCTACAACTGCTTTCAGATTTATGGTAATAGATAAAATTGTAGGCAACAGAATAATTAAGCTGGTTGGCATACTATTCTTGATCCCAAAGACAAGTAGATAATTAAATTAGGTGGACTTAATGAACACTTGCAATTTGACCATTCAGTTTGTGGCTGATGTCATGCATAACAGAAATTTGTCTCTGTCTTTTCAACAATGAGGAAGGCTATGTAACAAATTTAGTTGAAACCGGTTTGTTTTTTTCTTTGGCTAACATGCAATAAAATATTCATATTGATTTCAGCAACACAGTTTGCTGGGTTATTTTGCTGTTTTCTAAGTTACATTTCAAGCCGTGCCATTACCTTACGAGCAGGGGCTGTATTTTATTGGTACCTTGAGAAATTACCTCAGGATAAGCAGTAGGATTTTTAAAAAGAAATTTGAGAGTCAGGGACTCTAATACCTGTCTGGTTTTCTGAATGCAGGAAGGAGGGTGTCAGGAGTCAAACTGGATTCCAGGAAAACATCCTCCACAACATCCAGGACTGGTAGAATGGTCAGGGGTCTGTGCTGTGGAAAATCTAAGAATTCCCAGAGTCCCTTTTTAGACTGAAGGTAGTCCTGACATTCCCATTAGAAATGCTCCCTTAAGGTATGAAGGGTTTCCCCAAAGGAAAAGACCTCTGGGGGAGAGGCTAAAGGAATGGAGTACTCAGCATCAGAATCCTCATAAGCAGAATGGGGTTGCATGTCTACATATTCAGATGCATCAGAGTCATCAGACTTCTGTTCAGACAAAACTACAGGGGACAGATCACCTCTTTCTTTTGGAAGGGCTTGGCTTCCCCCTGATCAGCATGATAAGGTCTTCCACCATTTTTAGCATTTGAGACTGATGCAAGGAATCAGGTGCCTGAGATTGGGTCATCAATTTCTTGGGTGTGGTTCATACCCTGGGTTCATACCTTGGGGCTAACAAACTTGGTAGTTTTCGAAAGAACGGTAGACGCAAAAGAAGTTGTGTCGAGAATCGGTAGTACGTACGACTTCCTCGGAAGC